>NW_026459636.1:0-45442 GCF_021730395.1 Mercenaria mercenaria
AACCTTCCCCAGCTAGTTTTATTCACATGAAATATCAGAAGATAAATGTTTTAAGCACATAACTTTTTAATGTATTTTCTTCCTTTCATATTTGTTCTATCTTACAATGCAATGCGGTGCGAACAATGATCATTTAATGAGGTGCTTATACTTTGCTTTGTATCTTTTAACTAATAGTAAAAGTAAATAAAAGTCAGTTCTTCGTGACTATGCAATGTACAAGACACAGCGAATCATCAAATGTAAACCAATGCAAGTATGAATGGAAAAACATACACAGGCAGGTAATACATGTATATGTATACATCAACAGCTATAAGCAGTACCTTGCAATAAGTTTTCCGAATGGATTAGTGTATACTGTTTGTCAAATATAGACATATTTAATAAAATATAATTGGCCATACCATAATGGTCCGGTAAGTCAGTGATAGAAGCACTCCTGTACTTAAAATCTATTAGTTTCTCCCGTGAACAAAACGTTCATGAAAAATGAATGTTGTTGCCTCTTACCCTACAACTGCCAGTTTCCATTTGTCGAACTTGAAATGGTGATGAAATAAGCATTTTGTTGTTGTTGTTTTACGTTTGACTTTCGTCATTAAAAGTTTGTAAAGCACATTCTTACCGATTTTATTGCTATATGGGATACGTTACTGATTCAGATTCTCGCCATAATCTGTAAACTCCTGTATGCTCTCCTGAGTATATCCGGGTCACTAAAGGTGTTTTAGAATTTGAGTACAGGAATGGACAGTGCAAGGGTATGTTATTTTGCAACTAATGTTGAAAGTTTTGGATGTAGTGTATTTAACTATCATCATGTCAAGTTTAAATCCATTTACAGTATATATTTGTTATCGTGCTAAAAGGGAATTATATACAAAACTTTTAAAAGAGAGATATGTTTCGTGCATATCAAGTTTAATGAAATTTCTAAACGGTTGGTAAAATCAAAAGCTGATTTAGCATTGAACTTCATCCATTGACACTACTGGACTGAAATTCCATGCCGTAGTTGTGCATGTATTTTGAAAAGGGGATGTTTAGATGTTTAGGGGCCCATTTTTTAAAATTTATGTCAATGAACAGTTCCATAAAATTCAATGACATAACTAATGTATTAAAAATAAATTATGGAAGAATCGGTATTACATGTATATCGTAACACTGGCAGTATGGAATATAATTATTGTCAATTTTTAACAAAAACGAGGGTTTTGCGTGTATTGTTGGGGGTGGTTATAATGGTGTGTACGGTAGTGAATTTATCTCCTGACAATATTATATGTAATAGCAATGCATTTCTTGTATCTGTGTTAGGTCCCTATGTTACAAGAGTTATCTGCATGGTAAAATACAGCACGAATAATAGCAGTTTAGCAGGGTTATGTCCTAATGATAAGTTCACTTGTTAGCAATACATTTTTGTAATTTTTGGCCAGATGCCTTGAAAACTATAGGAGGTGTAATCTGGACAAAGATTTCGGGACTGTCTGACGGAAAGACAAGGCGGCAACTGTATGTTCCTCTCATCGACATATTTCCGGAAAACATAAAAAATATCAAGTGAATTTAGATGCATTCGTCATTGAGCTCAGATTATCATTGTCTTGAATGTTACACGCCGACATTTGCTTTCATCTATGCTCATTTGAAACCAATGGTGTAGTTTCGTCAACAATTGAATCTGCTTTATCTTTGGTACGCCACTTTCTGAAAATCCTTTCCTCTGCCTTCCCACTATATTCATGGAATTGCTTACGTTCGGTCTCGTCTAATGTGTGCAAGTCACTGTAACAGGAAATTTAAAAAATGTGGTAATAGATATTTCATTTGTTTATTTATCTCGATGCCGGTTTCAGCCCGCCCACTTAGCTCAATAGGGAGATGAACGCATCGCGAGGGGGCGGGGTGTCATGAGTTCGATCCTCGGTATGTTCTCCGTGACGAGTTTATAAAAGACATTGTGTCTGATATCATTTGTCCCCACCTCTGATTCATGTGGGGAAGTTGACAGTTTTTTGCGGAGAACAGGTTTGTGCTGGTAAAGAATACAGGAACACTGGTTAGGTTAACTGCCCGCCGTTAAATAACTGAAATACTGTGAAAAACGGCGTTAAACCCAAAAATAAGAAAAAGATCGACGCCGGTATTGCGTGTCGATGTAAAGGTTTCATATCTATGAATGTTGCCTCGTACATCAACGCCAATGCCGGGCACTCGAAATATGGTATTAGTGGCTAATAGCTTATATTATCTACCGGCCCCCACCCCTTCTAATAATTGCAACAGTCTTAGAAGAAAGTTCGCTAGAATAGAGCATATAAATCATAACTCTATCTTGAAAACATATCAATCATAACTCTACCTTGAAAACATATCAATCATAACTCTATCTTAAATGTGCTGTGAATTATTTTTACCTAAATTGTTTCGACCGGGTGATAATTTTAATCAATGAAACATTTTAAAACAGTATCGTATTCTCGACAAAAAAGGGTAATGCTTAAGCCTGTTCCAGTCTAAATGAGGGTTAAATGAAGAGGAAATAAGGCCTATAGATTTATTTTATTAAGTATTTAAAAAGCGTTGCATAACTTTCTTCTGTAACAAATAGTAAATACTATCATTAAGTTTAACTACTGGCCTTGCAAACATATCTGAAAACAAGAAATATCTTTAAAAATGATGGTCGGCGAATTGTAATAAGGAAAGAAGTTTATGAATTTTTCATCTAACATTCATCTTTCATCTAACATTTTGCAAAACTAAACACCGCACTTTAACAATTTAAATGGTTCTCTTTTAATTTTTCGCAAAGGTTTCGTAGGGTTGCAATTTTGTTTCGTTTATCCTTAGACGAATAATTACAGCAGTAGTTTGATGAAGATTCATGAACCGGTTCATGAGAATAGGTCATTAAACGTGTTTATATTTTTAGCTAAATTGGTCCCTACCCCCATTTGTAACAAAATAGCAAGAGATCTTACGATATTGTTACACATCGAGTTTGATAAAAATCCATTACATTTTAGTGGTTAATGCGCAGAAAGGCATATCTACTTTTAGCTATAGTGGTCCCTAATAGGGCCCAAGTTCCTATATAAATTAATTTGGAAGAGGACCTTATAATGATGCTCCAGACCAAGTATGACAAAGATCCACCAAGCTGTTCATGAGACGCTGTATAAAGGCATTTCTAGTTTTAGCTCTAGCAGCCCCTAAAAGGGGTTAAATGTCCCAGCTGAACAAAGTTGGCTGCGGGCCTAATAAAGATGCTACAATTCAAGTTTTATTAGAATACATGAGAAAAAATCAATTAAAGGATTTTTTTATTTATTATTTTTATTTATTTCTAAAATAGGCCAACTGATCCCGCTTTAACAAATGCATATTCGCTATTCATGAATCTTTGGACAATGACATCACACCTATAAAAAAGTGAAGGTCAAGCAAAACATACAATTGTAATTATTTCAATATTTCTGTTTCATAAGCAAAGATTGACCGTAGTTATATCACATAGATAAACTGTATGCATCGTACCTTCATTTCAGTGTAATGAGATTCAGTCATTATATAGCACATATATAATAAAACAGATTTCAACTGAGTTCAATATTTGCATACCATACTAAAGAAAGATTTCATATATAATAAATCAGTTAAATAATTTATAACAAATATATCAAAGCAAACAAGTACTCATTTTAATATGCAAACTGAATAAGTCACAAAAGCAAGAAACTTTTTCATATACAGACGACAATTGTAACAAGGAAAATCTTTTAAAAAGCACTTCTCTACATAAAAGACTCTTATCACACCCTTATTCATGTGATACGCAGACCGTATCAGCTCTTTCTTTAATTTGATATATGTTGGTATTTGAACAGGTTTTTATCATATTTATTAAACTTACTTATCATTTTGAGATATATCAATATTCTTGCTAAATATACTGAGCCAAAGTTAGCTTTAAAACTGTGAACAGCGTCGTTTAGGATAAAAGCTTTGTCTACATTTCACTCAGCGTAGCACAATCAACAGAGTGAAAGAAATTGACACTCTCGTCCAATCAGGCAGAGTGTTGCATAAATCTTCCATTTTGATAAATTATCTATAATGCGTTATCAAGTAGTTTGATTTGCTAACTGAAGTCACGTGGCATAGGTAACGAAAACGAATTTAGACGGCGTCGCCGAAAAACATATATTACAACATATTTGTAAACCTGAAATCGAACATCCAACTGCTGTTATATGCGCTGTTACATTTGTAGGGCGTCCTCCCCAAGAAGTGCATCAATGTTGAAATACGATGTACTATCATTGCCAAGAACTGGAGGAGAAGTATGAAGCTGAATAGCACTATCACAACAAAACCTGAAATCAAAAATATGTGTTTCTTTCTTTTTTTGGTGACTTTGTAGGTAACGTTGATTGTAAAGGTTGTAGATGGACCTTTAATTTTATATGCGAACAATTCAAGTGACAAATTGACGCATGTTTTATAATCTACGACCTTCTAGCCGATAGAAATTCATTAGGCTTTTTGTAATTAGCATATGCTGTGAGAATTCCTTTTAACCTAAGTGTAATGTACGTGATCGAATTCAATTCCTCGACCATATATTTCTATTACGAATCAAAGAAGTTTTAAAGGTGCTACATGCTAAAGATAAGTTTGAGCTAGGAGTATCTGGACCCATAAGGTGAAGTAGAAAAAAATATTATTCAAGCATGTCAGCATAGTATCATTGTAGATCTGTACAGAATATCCATAAAGTGAAGTGCGAATATATACAGAATATCCACGTGGTATATTGTCAATCTGTATAGAATAATACCCTATAGTATTGTGTGAATCTGCACAGAACATAAACATAGTATTGTGTGGATCTGTAAAGAATTTCAACATAGTATAGCGTGAATCTGTAAATAATGTCCATATAGTATAGTTTGAATCTGTGCACAGACCAGACTATCCACACAGTATGTTACGAATCTGTTCAGAATATCCAAACACTAAGTATGAATATTTACAGAATGTCAACATAGTAAAATGTGAACATGTACAGAATATCGCCTTAGTGATAGGTGTAATATTTTACAACCAGTCTAAATAAGAGTTGATAAACTAACTGACCCAGAAATAGTAAGTAAATCTGAATGAGAGACATTTCTTTAAACTAAAGCAAACCTACCGACTGGGTTACTCCCGAACACACCGAGTAGTTTTCCTTTATCAGCTAAAGACGAAATCAGGATCAGCCAAAGTATATTAATCATTGCAAAAATTGCCAGCCATCTGTTCCTTAAATGGCGAAGCTTAACTGCAAATAAAACAGTAATTAGGTAAGAAATTCATTCAAATACTGATGATTTATTTATTTATTCTGTTGGGTTTAACGTCGCATCGACACAATCAAAGGTCATATGGCGACTTTCCAGCTTTGATGGGGAGGAAGACCAAGGTGCCACTACGTGCATTATTTCATCACGGGCGGGCACCTGGGTAGAACTACTGACCTTTCGTAAGTCAGCTGGATGGCTTCCTCACATGAAGAATTCAACGCCCCGAGTGGGGCTCGAACCCACAGCGGTGAGCGGCAAATGATTCGAAGTCAGCGACCTTAACCACTCGATCACGGAAACCCCCGAACTACTGATGAAAGACGCAATGTCAGCAATGTAATTTATCACCTCCTTAAATGACGATGTCTTACTGCAAATAAAAGTTTATACAAATGTTAGAAATTCATTCAAATACAGATGAAAGACTCGGACAACGTCAACAATGCATTATGTCATCAGCCAGGCATCTGTTCCCTCAATGACGAAGTCTTACTGCAAATAAGAGATTAAACACGTAAGAAATTTATTCAAATACCGACGAAGGACCCATACAATAATAACTGTCAACAATACATTATATCAACAGCCAGTCACCTGTCAGGTCGCGTAATAAAGCTAATGTACCTCCAACCACTTATCTGTAAGAGGTCGAAATCGTCCAACCCGCCACCCAACCCCTCTCCCGTAAGATTTAAAGATTTAAAATAGGCGATGAATTTCATTCCCTTTTTGAATATGACTATTTTAATGAAATTCGTTTCAACCATCCCTTTTAGTTCAACTAGACGACCTTGACTTTCAAAATTGAGACGAAACGCATTTCACTAATTTGATTTAGTAAGATTTCGTGTATCTTCATTCTCCATAAACTGTTTTAGGTTCATAGTTGTAATAACACATGTGGAACGTTTTATGGCAAATAACATTTGACGATACAAAGTACCATGTTCAACTGCTTAAGCTATTGAAGTTCAAAGAGTATTTTGTTTGCAAGTATTGTCGCCACGTGCATAACTTGATGCGACAATAAATGGAAAATTCGTTCTTCAATAAAGGCCTAATGTCTTACTATTTTAGTTAATCATCCGAATCATAAGCAATGTTTTTGTACGGCCTTGGTGTTGGTTGTATCTTAGATATACTAATATTACTTTTCAATCCCTCCTTCCTCTTTATGATATCTAAAACTCATATGATTATATACGATGTTTGATTTTCCAACTGCCCTTGTCCTAATTCCCACCACATCCATTTTTATTTGTTTTACATCTGTAACTTTTTATTTATATCTCAAATGGATTCTTGGTATCTCGCAAACACCCACCGCCTCCCCTCCCCTATAAACACTGCTACTCCCACTCTCCTCCAAACTTTTATACAATACTCACACTAACTTATATCTTATATTGTGTATTTACTTCCCCAACCCTATTGCGCCCCCACCCCCACAGTCACCTCATTCCCCCACCCCCAATACACACACACACACACACCAATAGATAATTGTTTTTATCTCGCATACTTTCATATAACATTTTGGAATGGTAGGAAGCGTTGTCTTTTCAGACAGCTCGTATTATTTAAACGTATAATTTTATATAGAAAAAACTGGATTGGGCGAGGCGTATGTATTTCCACCAGTGACTCGCAGCTTGGTTGTATTGGAAAGAATCCAGGCCTACTGTATATTTATGGTTTGACGAACTATGTAATTACAAGTTAAACATAGTAAATCAATAAGCCCTGTGCGTCAAATTAGATTTCAGCATATCCCATTATCTTTAGATAATCAGACAGACTGTCTATTATTTAACGAAAGTCGTGTTTAGTATGTGATTAATCACCGACATAATAAACTGTATTCACTAAAATAACATACATGTTCTTAGTTATTGCAAGTGTTCTTTTTTAATTGCCTGTATTTCTTGAAACCTACAAAATGTACATTTGTATTTTATGCGCGTTGCATTAACCTACCTTTCAAATGCTCGTCTGATTCAAATACAGCTGACTGTGGTTGGAGGCATTTCTTTCGGAGATATTCCCAAAAGGCATATACATCAACATTCACATCTTCAAGCTTTGATGTTTCTTGGTTTATAATCAGTCTTTGAATGGCCGCACGCTTCTGTTCCGCTACCAAAACAAGTTGTATATTGAAGATACATCGCTTCTTTAATATTTGTTTTTAAATCTGTTTGCTTTCAAATTAGGGATTGTGCACATAAAGCGTAAAGATCATATTTGACATTCTGGAATGTGCTTACCACTAAACCTAAAAATAAAGTATCAGTGGCAAAGTCTAATTTGTGTATAAAATGAGCTCATGTTGATGTGTTTCTGAATGCAAGGCCTCCTTAAGAATAAAAGCATGGCCCTCTTTACACAAAAGATGCAACTCGTTTGGGCTTTGTACACAAATGTCATAACTTTCCTTATAAGTTCTCTTTTAGTTAATGTAAATATTGCAAAACGTATCCCAGCTTTGATGTTTTGACATTGCATTATGTGTCCCTTTACCATATAAAAGTTTGATAAAGCCTTGCAGAGTTTACTTTTAAATTAAAAAAAAAACTACCCCATAGTATTTAAATGCAAAAATGGTATGTCTTTCGAATCTTAATTATTGGTATAGTGAAATTTAACAAAAATTTAATAAAATAAGAAAAATGTCATCTTCAATTTTAAACGTTTTTCAGAAAGGTAATAGAACCTGTAAAAACATGTTTGAATGCCTAACTAGTAACCAGTAAAGAAACACAATTTGTGGCTTATTCAACCAGTTACAGAAAGGACTAAAATAACAAATTTAAAACTTATAATTAACTGAGAAATTTTAAGGGGAAATATTACCAATCGTTGGTTTCCGTAGTTGGTTTATTCCCTTTAGCAGTCTCTTGATGTGACCTGTAAATATTATGTAATTATTTAAAATAATATGACTTCAATACAATATTCTTCGGTGAAACAAAAAGTGTAGTTAACATTTCACAGAGTATTGTTTCTGGTACATGTATACAATGTTATTTTAGATGTCACTGTTTCAATGCATTGTTAAGGTTATTTTTTCTATTTTAGTCTAAAAGTTAAATGTAGCACATAATCATAAAATCAGATCTTTCGTCCTTATAAAGTAACATGATTATTCGGTTTTTAATTATGTTTTGTATTAGTAGTACAGTCCACCCCTTTTTAGCGAACGTGACGGTAACGTCTAACAGTGTTACGTCAGTTCCGTCTTTGCATTTTAACTGTTGTATTAAAAACCGCCAGGATGTAGAATATTACTTTAAATTATATTATTTGGATCAAAGCCATCAGGCTGAAACGTTAAAGAAATAGAAAAAGAATGAAATCAACTGTCTATAAAAGTAGATTAGACACATTGTTAAAAAAGTTCAGTCTATCATGCAAACGTTACTAATACATATGCTCATACGTGTTTATCCTTTTTAAAGCAAACCTCAAATCTTAAGGTATTTTTGAGCTTTCATATTTCATGTTTAAACAGTTAACTTTCTTTGATCATAAAGTCATATCTGTAGTTTTAAACACCTCGAAATTTTAATCTTAAATTGTTTCACAGAACATACACACTACATTTTGAACATACTACCTTTTTTTGTAATGCCAAGGTCAGTACGAATCTCTTTAATCTTGAGATCTTTAAGAACTTCCATTTCCTGTTGCGTTGATATGTTATTGCGAATGAAATTGTCCTTGTATTCCAACAAAACAAGGCTTTTTAACCAACATTCAATATTTTCCTGAGCGAGAAAAAATATCCTTATTGCATACTTTAGTTGGGTTATATTTTGAAGTACCTGAACTTGTTTCTTTTGACTGCATAAATAGATTTATTTATTTATTGTAAACACAATACAACACTGAACTGTAATCTAATAATTACGATGCATCTTATACATTCCAATACAAAGGTGTGTTACTTATAATGTATATCAGTTATAATATATATTAGATAAAGAAACTGTATTACAGATTCAAATATTATTGTACTAATGTTGGTTAAGATTACCCTGCCACTTAATAGTACTGTCGTTATTTTTATCCCAGGTTCTTTAAATTTGCAAAGGTTCACTCAAACCTAATTGTCGAAACAATGTGGAAGACTTAGTCGTGTGTCATAGTAAATTTCATAGTTACCGGAACATCTACAGGAATCTCATAGTCTTTTAATTGCTGTATTCTTCCCAATAACGCATGTATCTTCCCTTTATCTAAGAAGACACGTAAAAGCAGCATTTAAGTAGGTTGTAGTTTAGATAAGCGAATACAAATGTGTAAGACGATGTGGTCATAATGTCGAGAGAGTACTAGAGATCAATCAGTGACACAAATAATAATCCTACCCTGAATTTATCTGTATGACAAAAGTTAATAGGTACAATGTTGTAACTGTATGGTTAAAAACTTTGTGATAAGTAGTTTCATTGTAATGTTAAATTTTAAGGTAAATACTGAAGAGTGTTTTCTTGTTTTTATATATGATGTTCGATATGATACAAATAATATTATATCTAAATTTCAGCTTAAATAATGGATCTGAATTTATTTTATTAGAAATAAAACATTTTCTGGTATCATACAATATGCATGTATTTGACTTTTTTTGCATTGAGATAAGTTCTTCCCGTAGTAATCCAGGTATAACTGGGGATTAAATATTGATCAATGACTGAATAGGTAGGACTATCTGCAAGAGTGGCTACATGGAAATTAGATAAAAAAAAATAAGAAAATCTTAAAATAACATGCTTCAAAATGATTACATCAAGACTTTAGTATTATATGCGGTCTTAAATGTTATTCATTAGCCACCAATTTTAATATTTTAATTGTTTTTCATAATTTAAAATTTTAGGTACTATCTCTACATAATGCAACCGCCCCATTATACATTATTAATTTTTGGAAAGAATTATGTGGGAAAGAACAATACAAATAAGAACAAAGTAAAGTATTTGTTCCACCCTTCTGAAGCTAACTAAGTTAGTTATTTCAAATGCTTATTTTTGCCCTCAATGTGTCTTGATTGTTGACTTTTTCGTCTGTATCAGAACCGTATATAATAGATCGAAATACAAACATTCTGAATTCTAAAGAAAACCAAGTAAACAAATAAGAAATATACTTAAGAAAATACTTAAGTTTGTTATATTGTGCTTAAATAGAAATATCATATTTGCGTCACTGAAATAAGTACTGCAGACAAATACTACTAACCATAGTATGGTTTAGCTATAAATAAATTGTTATAGAAAAAATCAACATTAAATAACGATAATTTTTTTAGAGCGCATACACAGTATTGCAAACATCAATTAACGTTTGATTACATTTACATACAAGACAACTATTTAATCATTTATCTTAATGCATGAAGTATGAGCTCTTTTTATACATACATGTAATAATATCTTATGAATTTAGAAGAGTTTTGATGTATGTGAAGAAAATTACGCGTTCATTATTTATCATTCTAACACGAACTGATTTGTTTTCCTATTAAACAAAGAAGTCTGAAAAGTGTGTGTTATTATGCAACAATTCATTTATCTGACGTCACAATTAGGCTATTACGTCATAGCGTCAAACGTCAGAGCGGCGCGCTAGAAAAGAAACCGACAGAACACGGGCAAATATTTAATGGATATACATAATAATCATCGATAGCGTGTTAGAATCAATATAATATATCTCAAACAGTGATTTGCTCTTGAATAAAATCATTGTTTGTTGTTTAGATTCGTATTATTATATTACGAGGGCGCAGGATTCCTTCGCATCTAAATTCCTTACAATGATTTTATTCAACGACAAATCACTCTTTTGGATATATTATTTCTTAAAGAACAGTGTGTATTACCTCTTATTTATTGAATCTTCATCATCATCATCAGAAAGAGCAGCCTGTGTTCCAAGAGTTTTAGTCTCAACTGATGGTGTGGGATCTGCAGGCACTGTTGTATTAAAGCAACAGCTGGAATCACAAACAATGTCAACGTAAAGCTATTGTTCATTTGTTGATCAAGTAAACATTTGCTAGATATATATTGTTGCTGTGTCCTCTATAGTCTTGATGTCAAATGTTAATTTTTATTTCGATGGTTACGCTGTGTGCTAAATTAAAGTTTTATTTAGTATTAAATACAATACTTTTCTTTATTTTCAAATAATTATTGTACAGAAAACATACCCGGAAGCTCGAGTAAAGTAGAAAATTAACTTACAAGAAAATGTTTTGGAATAATTCCTTGAATTTCCCTTGCCATGTTTTACTGTGATGTATCAGGATTTCCTCTGTACTTTCCCTTGTTCCTACCATTTTAATGAATACAACATGAGCGTGATCATACAACTTTTATAAAGAGCAAAATAAACAAAATATATAATTTATACACGAGTGCAGATTGGCAAAACAAAAGTTGTTACACGAATGAATGGCTCCTGATACAGGTAATAAATGGCTATTCTTACTTCATACAAAAACGGATATACCGTATGCAATAAGTAAAAATACAAATATTGTAAGAACATGTGTAGAGTATCTAAAAACATCTAAAACAAAACAAAAAAAATATACCTTTTTTCAGCAAAATGCAACGTATTCAAAATATGTTTGCAAAACTTACACCGTAAGGAAGTTGACAGTTCTGTGCAGGCCCTTTACGATCTACTTGGTTACCTACTAAAGCCAGGATTTGATTTAAATTGCTGTTTTTCATGTACAATTGCTGTGTTGGAATGCACCAGTCTATTTGAATGAGCTTGTGTCTCAATATTGACCGAATAGAGTTTAGGTCTTCTGACACTACAGAAGGGTGTTATTATTATTTTGTCTCGTTCAATAAAGGAAAAGTCTTTTGATGAAAGTTTTGTACTGCAAGCCAGGAATGACATACCTAAAGACAAATTATTTTACAAATTTTCCTTTAATGCTAATATGGATATTTGTACTCTTGTAAGTAATATTTTGTGATTATCCAGAAACATCTTCATGCTATCGTTTATCTTTTAACACTTAATTATTGTTAAACGTCATTGCAAAGAAATAGGCGTTTGATCAAATAAAACAGTTTAAGTTTCAGTCTTAACATTAAGCCATTTTGTAGTCTTGTGAATTATTTGTTTATTCTCAGCAACATTAATTTGCTTTATTCTAGATAATGAAAATCCTTCATGCAACAACGATTAGGAAATATAGTAATCATTTATTTTAAAACAAACACACTCAAGTTACTCACCTAAACAGCGGTTAGGTAATATATAAACATATTCATTTATATAAACAACGCAAACATTCAAGTGGCTCACCCTGACAGCGGTTAGGTAATATATTCATTTATATAAACAACGCAAACATTCAAGTGACTCACCCTGACAGCGGTTAGATAATTTATTCATTTATATAAACAACGCAAACATTCAAGTGACTCACCCTGACAGCGGTTAGATAATATATTTATTTATATAAACAACGCAAACATTCAAGTGACTCAACCTGACAGCGGTTAGATAATTTATTCATTTATATAAACAACGCAAACACTCAAGTGACTCACCCTGACAGCGGTTAGATAATATATTCATTTATATAAACAACGCAAACATTCAAGTGACTCACCCTGACAGCGGTTAGGTAATATATTTATTTCTATAAACAACGCAAACATTCAAGTGACTCACCCTGACAGCGGTAGTGACTCACCCCAACAGCGGTTAGGTAATGTGTTTATTTATATAAACAACGCAAACATTCGAGTGACTCACCCTGACAGCGGTTAAGTAATATATTGATTTATATAAACAACGCAAACATTCGAGTGAGTCACCCTACCAGCGGTTAGGTAATATATTTATTTATATAAACAACGCAAACATTCGAGTGACTCACCCTAACAGCGGTTAGGTAATATATTCATTTATATAAACAACGCAAACAATCCAAGCCGGTGCCCCACTGTGTTCCTTTGTTTTTTAGTTTTGTCCTAATGTGTTGGCTTTGTGTGTGTGCGCGTGTATGTGTATGTGTGTGTGTGTTTGTGGTGTACGCGTCTGTGTGCTGTGGGTTTCGTTTTGGGGAGGCTGCGTTTTTGGTACGTGGCATTCCCTGTTTGATATTTGTCTTTGTTTTTTGTTTATTTGCTCAACTCAAATGTGTAAAACTTTCAAAACACGTATAACAGTTAATAAAGATACTTTTTATCTTTGGTTAGTTTAAAGATGTAAAGAGTTTAGGAAAACATTATTATAATATGAGCTGCACAATGAGAAAACCAGCATAGTGCATTTGCGATCAGCATGGATCCAGACCAGCCTGCGCACCCAGGCTGGTCTGGATCCATGCTGGTCGCAAACGCACTATGTTGGTTTTCTCATGGTACCGCTCATATATCTTTCTACTCACATATAACTGAACTCTCTGTGAAGTATATAAACAGATCAACGTGAAACATAAACACAACACGAGTTGAAGACTGAAAGTTGCTTCAGGGTTAAAGTTCATTCCGTATTTCAGTCCTCCTAGAAAATAGATAAATCATGTTTTATTCTTAAATCATTAATCAACTAATTTTATATAATAAATACAACATTATAAAATAAAAAACAGCATTTTGTTAGAGCTGTCGGCCATATTAAAAAAATATGGAAATGGATAATCTTTATCTGGAATGCAATTTATATTTCCGACACACCGTAAGTCTATTTGATGACATTTGCAGCGACATATACAAAGACAGAAAATATATTCAATTACCACAGGTCATTTACGGATATGACCTTTACGTCTATTCTTCTTGCTTCTTTTTGGCTCAAATCGTTTTAAAAACATATATATTAATTTTTCAGACAGTGTTGCAAAATTCAATGTAATTTTTTTCTAACATTATGTGCTTACTTTATCTTATAATGAAGGTCAATGTTTTAAATACTAACCTGATTGTAGGTGACTTACAGATACTTACTAGTTTAGAGATATGAGTACAGTGTGTCTTTTCAAACGTCTTAAGCAGTGGTGCATAGCTATCTTGCCGCAAATTCAATTTTAAATATAACAAAAGAAACACATGAGGTGAGCGTCTTTTACCTGAGACGACAAGAATGATTGAACTTGGTGAGATCAGCGTAGCAACCAGCAACAGGACTTGGTACACAAGGAACAAATATGATACACGGAGGTTGTGTTTTCGGACTGAAATGTGGAACGATAGCATGTCTTTTGGGTAAGGTTCTTTACCAAACAAACAAATTTCATAAACAATGTTTTTAGAATACTTTTAAGGTTTGCACTTTTGTACTTTTTGTAAACCTTAAAAATACAACTATCATTTTAGATATATTTTTACAATGTCATTCAGATCTGTAACAAGCTCCAGATTAAATTCCAAATGTTGCTGTACAAAATTAGAGGTACTAAAATTTACCTTTATTTTATTTAAAGACACAGGGTGATTAAATACACGCATAACGATTTTAGCATTTTTGTTATAAATTTATAAAGCCCTGATTGTGCTTGTGTGCCAATTTCTTTTAAGATGTTCTTTTTAGTATAAAGTTTTATCATTAATTTCGACAGATCAATGCTTTGACGAAACAAGTAAAGGAAAATCTTCATATATAACATTTCTGCATCTCCACTTTTTACTCAGTAACCATAGTTTCTTACAGATACTTCCTGTATTTCCACTCTTTAATCAGTAACCATAGATTCTTACAGACACTTACTGTATCTCCACTCTTTAATATATTTTTTTGGTTAGATTTAACGTCGCACCGACACATGATAGGTCATATGGCGACTTTCCAGCTTTAATGATGGAGGAAGACCCCAGGTGCACCTCCGTGCATTATTTCATCACGAGCGGGCACCTGGGTAGAACCACCGACCTTCCGTAAGCCAGCTGGATGGCTTCCTCACATGTGAAATTCAACACCCCGAGTGAGGCTCGAACCAACATCGATGAGGGGCAAGTGATTTGAAGTCAGCGACCTTAACCACTCGGCCACGGAGGCCACCACTCTTTAATCAGTAACCAAAGATTCTTACAGACATGCGTCTCCACTCTTTTATCAGTAACTATAGATTCTTAAAGAACACTTCTTGTATCTCCAGTCTTTTATCAGTAACCATAGATTCTTATAAACAGTTACTGTACCTCAACTCTTTAATCAGGAATAAAAGATTTCTTTTAGACACTTACTATATCTCAGCTCAATAATATCATAGATTCCTACAGACACTTACTGTACCTCCAATCTTCAATCAGTATCCATAGTTTCTTTAGACTAACTGTATCTCCACTCCTTAATCAGTAACCATAGATTCTGACAGACTCTTACTGTATCTCCACTCTTTATTCAGTAATCATACATTCCTAGAGACACTTACTGTACCTCCACTCTTTAATTAGTAACCATACATTCTTACAGACACTTACTGCATCTCAATTCTTTAATCAGTTACCATAGATTCCTACAGACACTTACTGTACCTCCATTCTTTAATCAGTAACCGCAGATTCCTACAGACACGTACTGTACCTCCACTCTTTAACCAGTAACCATATGTTCTTACAGATACTTATGGTACCTCCACTCTTAAATCAGTATCCATAAATTCTTACAGACACTTTCTGAATCTCCACTCTATAATCAGTAACCACAGATTCTTACTGACATTTCCTGTATCTCCACTCTTTAATCAGTATCCATAGATTCCTACAGACACTTACTGTATCTCCACTCTTTAATCAGTAACCATAGCTTCTTACAGATTCCTACTGTATCTCCACTCTTTATTCAGTAACCATAGATTCCTACAGACATTTACTGTACCTCCAATCTTTAATCAGTAACCGTAGATTCTTACAGACACTTACTGTACCTCCACTCTTTAATCAGTAAACATACACTATTACAGACACTAACTGTATCTCCACTCTTTATTCAGTAACCACAGATTCCTACAGACACTTGCTGTACCTCCACTCTTTAATCAGTGTCCATATATTCTTACAGATACTTACTGTACCTACACGCTTTAATCAGTAACCATAGATTCTTACAGTCACTTATTACTGTATCTCTACTCTTTAATCAGTAACCACAGATTCTTACAATCACTTACTGTATCTCCACTCTTTTATCAGTAGCCATAGATTTGCCAACGTTGATGCAATCCAGCGCCTCCGCTGTTTGAAAAACTCATCGAAGTCTTCTGGGCAATGAGTTTTATTCTCGGATGCTGCACAATACTCGATGCGCCAACCGCTTTGGATCTGGCAGTTGCAAAGACATAGTCTTATTAGTCCATAAAAGACAAGAACAAATACTTTTGAAATAAAAATGTATTTAAATACAACATTTCGCTTGCTGGAAATATCAAAAAACCAATACTGTTGCCATTTGAGTAGGCGTAGTCGTGACCTCAGTGGGGCTCGAACCCACGATTCCTGGGCTGAGAGGCCAATACCTAAATCACTAGACCATCACTCCCCATGTTGCTTTCCTTGGTTCATCACTTTACACATTTTACATTTACAGTAAATCACAGACTGTTCACAAAACACGAAATGTATTGACATGTGACTGCATAACTGATTAAATAGCATTATCGTACACACGTGTCATATCTGGCGTATCTATAAGAATGAAATGCAAAATTTCTGTTATAGCAAACAAGGTATGTTACAATATGATAAAGGCCTTTTCTTGTCATACATGTTAAAGTTACATGTTTCTCCCCACTAAGCAATTTTCGAAGCAAACACAAAGAAATGACGTTAAACTTGTTCAGGCTTTAAATAGTGAAGCTGAGAATTTACAGTATTATTCATATAATAGTCCTATGTCGGACGAAACGGCACTAATTGTAGTTTGCCGACACTTTTGAACGATCACATGCAGCAAAAAAAAAAATAACTCGTATTAAAACGGTTGATTGTCATCCTAATACTAAGCCATGATAAAATACTTAACCCAAAGCTATTTCATTCAAATTAGTACAGAATAAATTCTAAAGCACATACAAGGAAGAAACAAAACAAAAGTGTCATGATGGCCTTAGATCGCTAACCTGAGTTTCACAGCTAAAACACGTTTCTTTTGGTATATGGTAATGATTTAACTATTTTGGCAAAAGGTCACACAAGGAAAGATTGTTAAAATATGTTTCTATTCTAAGCTTTGATGGTACCTAAAATCTGGAAATTAGATCCCTCGGAAGCACCTAACATCACTTAAATGAAGTGGAACCATCTAAAACATGTAGAGAGGAACTTACAAGGATGCGACGAGTCAAGTTTGATGATGAATCTTCTAGTGTTTCAAGAGGTTGTTTAAAAGTGTTTCTGTTTGGGGGATGGTAGGGGTGGGGGTGTGGGGGGGGGGGGCTCTGATTGCCCGTAAAATCAATCAAGCAGAACAATTTGATGAATTTTGAGGGAGGGCCTTGCTAGGATGCTACAGACCAAGGTCGGTGTAATTCTAACCAGCGAAGATGTTTAAGTAAACTTTAAATGCCGACAGACTGACGACGGAAGGCGGACATAGGGTGATCACAAAAACTGATTAGATGAGCTAAAAATCAAAACTTCAAAATCCAGTACCAAACTTAATATTACTTGAATAAGACAACCTACGTTTATGAATTATGTCATTACTTACTCATAGCATCAATGGTAACCAGAAATCACGACGTATACTATAAAGTTATGTTCTTACCAATGGCGCAAGTGAAATGGGAAAACGATGGTTTATCACAGTGAAACACTTGGTATACATCTAGAAACATCTGCTGCAGGAAATCACCTGCTGATTCTGTACGGCCTTCTACAAAATAAACAAAAGTGTATGATATCATAATCATATATATAAACAAGTTATCTAAAATAAGTACATGTAAAACTGTGAAAGCCGACATGTTTAGATCTAAATATCCATTCCTAATTGTTATCAATTCTGCTCATTTCCGCTCAAAATCATGGTAACGCAACTTACGCATTTCATTGAATATACTGTTTCTCTGACAGCATACAAGTATTTAACGCATTTTCTGTTTTGTTTTCCGTTTTTTTCTGACAGCACATTTAACGAATCTGCTCGTTTTTTTTCTGGAAGAACATTTAACGATTTACAGTTGGTCAGACAACACATTTAACTAATCTGTTGATTTTCTGACAACACATTAAACGATGAACAGAGGCAATATATCGGCTCAAATACTATGTTGCTTGATTTGGTTTTAAGTGGCATTATGCGCTTCATACTGCACATAGTGTTTTGTTGGTGAATGTTTTGTAAAGGCATTATCGGCAATTTTCGGTTGCTGTGCATTTAAATGTGTTAAATTAATGATAATGACGCATAAGTATTTGAAGTTGATGCTTTAGAAATAAAGAAATCGGACTTATAAAAATTATAGCTCTTTTCTTCGATCTTCTACGCAGTGATCTCCCTTACCTATAGGTAGAGACTTGAAGGGAAGCAACTCCTGCGTGCAGTTTGACTTTCCTTAAAAAGACTGCCCCAGTCAAAATAAAGAAAAGTCATATTTGGATGCTTATTTCATACTGGTAACAGAACGAGTTTGGTGTACTCGTTTAAAAGCTTTTATTTCCTCCACCCTTTGTGCACACACATCTATTTCAGCTGGGTGTTTACTTGAAAAATGCGCAAAATTCCACTTTAATTCAAACAAATTTTATAGATTGTGTAAATTTAAAATATGAAATAGATCTACCAGAATATTCTGGAAAACATTCAGTTAGTTGGCATCGAATGATTTTCTCATTGAAAAGGTCCGTCTTGTTGAAGAACAATACATTACTGGCCCCAGAGAACAGACGATGTGATACAATGATTTATGTAGATCCTTTGCTGCATTAATTGCATTTTCTTCGTTCTGAAAGAAAATAGTACATCAAATTCAGAAAAGAAATAAACAGAGCTTATGTAATCACGATCTGATTTTAGAGATACATTGGACTGTTCAAGAATGCGTATGCCCAAGACGTCCATACACACTTTAAACAGACCAATGCATTTCATATCAGATGGTAATACTACATAACCAAAAAGTAATTCCTTATATCTTCTTTCATACATATTATTTATCTGATTCATTGTTGAATACCTTTAAGGATCAATATCTTTAGAATGACGAAATCGTCAACTAAAGATGACGGTTGGATTTGCAAAACTTCTTACGTCATATTGCACGCAGTTTTCAATACGATATGTCATGTTTTTCTCATGACGACGTGACAAATGTAAACTATTCCCATAGCTAAAGGGGCTTTATATAACGTCTATAATGCTCAAACTTTGGGGTTACACGATTTATTGGGCTAGGAATGCATCACTTGCATATAGTTTCATCCAGGAAACGCATTTTGACTGTAACTATCACAGGCTCAGGAGGCTGCACAAATTAGAGTGTAATATGTATATAAAAGTCTTTCTATTACCAATATAATAGATGATTATAGGTATGGACAGATTTCTCGAAAGCGAAGAGCACTTAAAACACAGCCTCAGAGCCATGCACTTGCAAAGTAGGCCGACAACAAACAGAAGCTGCAACGGAAAAATATTACAGACGGGTTGCTTCAAAAATCCAACAAGTACATTTAGATTTTATTCAAATTAAAGATAGAGGTGGGGATATAGGGTAGACAGGTGTTGAGGGAAGTTGAATGGATGGGGGTAGAGCAAGGATAAATATACAAAGGAAATGCTACGTTCCGCAATCACAGTTGCACTACAATTCTTATTACATATTTTACATTCTCTCAAAATTTTAGAAATTACTAGATATTTGGCAAGCACAGTTGATTTAAATAGGAGACTAATATTCTCTTATCTTGTAAGCCAAATTAAATTTATTTAGGTCTGTGATAAGCACAATAACGAATCCTCTTCGCTGAAAACATCATTACAAAAGCAGTGATCGTTCTGCATCAATGCTCTTAAAAAAAAACGATATGACGTCATAAATGACGTTAAAGATATTGATCACACACATTGACACTATTTACTGTTGTTCATTTGACTACGTAAATGCTAAAAATATACAGTAGTCCGTCCGCGTAGTTTAGTAGGTAAAGCGTTGTTCTACGGGTTGCGGGGTCGTGAGGTTGATCTTCGGGCGGGGCGTATGTTCTCCGTGACTATTTGATAAACGACATTGTGTCTGAAATCATTAGTCCTTCACATCTGATTCATGTGGGGGAGTTGGCAGTTACTTGAGGAGAACAAGTTTGTACTGGTAGTTCTACAGAATCCAGGAACACTGGTTATGATAACTGCCTGTAATACTGCGAAAAACGGCTTTAAACCCAAAATAAAACCAAAAAATTCATACAGCAAACGTTTTAATAGACATACCTCATTATTTTAGCCTTTCTCGAATTTATCGTACTCACTCATATCTACAACATACATGATAACATGTGTGTTTTCAAAAGGCTGAAACCAAAGTCTCCTTTTCCAAGTGTATTCTGTTACTCTGGAATTAAAATAAAAACATTCGATATATTTCAACCAGAATGTGTTTCATACAATTGTTACAATTAAGTTTGTTACAGAGATTTACGCTGATTTAATCTAAGTTTTAGTAATACATTTGTGCGCAGTATTTCCTGTCCTACTCCTACTGCAAGTTATACCCCCTAGTCATTGGTGTGTTATAACCGCCTCATTAGCCTTGTGGTAGAGCGTCTTCTTCGAGTGCTGGAAGTCGTGAGCTCGATTCTCGGCCGCTCGCTTCATACCTGTTCTGTAAAAGTGGTACCAGTAGCTCCCTTGCTTTGCGCTCAGCATTAAAAGGGAAACTGGCACCACTTCTCTCATGATCTGACGGTGATGCATTCAGATCAACTTAGAATAAATTAATATAAACTGTGTTGCAATAAAGTTAAGTGTAGTACTAAAAAGTCCCCGTACCGGTAGCCGCTAAAGTCTAAATGGACCGTTTGGTTATGTTCTTTAATATCTTAATCATGTTGAATAAGTTGTGGAACCTATTTATTCAAAGATGGACGGCACATAAGTGTAACTATTAATGCATTTTTGCATGTCAGTGTCAAATAAGTGATACATGAACTGACCTGAACAAATGACCTCGTTGCTCAGATGCATATTCTTACCCTTACCCTTAAGATATCGTGTTCCGTTGGCGAGTAATCTTGTTGGGAGACTCTTTCAACGGCATCAAGAAAACTGCAAACGCATTAATAGAGATGTACACGCGTAGACCGATGTGAAGATGGACAACGGATTACCGAATAATACCGGGGAGTTTCTCAAAATTATTATTACCAATTTGGGATATTTGAACTTAAACCGTCACCTTGTTACTTTCGTAAATTTTATGTATCAGGTGTCGAAGATTCGGGAAGCATATAGTGTCTTTGAAATAAGCACATACGATTCGCAGAGAAACGAAATGACTGTCCGTTTGCCATTCTGTATGTCTGCGGATGTTGAAATAACTCGTAGCCCGACCCCTTTGTTGCGGTAAAATGCATGTACTGTCTTGTGTGTCTTTGTAGCAGAGAGCAATGAAATATAGAAATTGAATCTGTATGCATTTTTGGTTGTCATAGCTGCACGTGTGCTCAACTCATCATACCGTTTCAACCCTTTTCAAATGAAACTTGGTATACATCATTAACTTAAGGTAGACATAAGCAATTTGTCCTGAAATTGTATGACTTATTATTTGTTCTGAAGTTATGTATAGGCGATATATGAAGGAGAGACTGCTTACAATCGTTACATTTCATAGGATAATTGTCTGTGGTAAATAAATGACACTTTTTCCATGGGGTCGGTGGTAAAAGGTCAAGGTCACTGTGGCCTAGATACTGATAAGTCTTTTTGCCAAATGCATAAACAACGCTTTGGTCTAAAGTCCCCATAAAGCGGTTACAGCTCAATGAACTAAAATTGTTTGGCTGCTATTCTACAGAATGCTTGTCTGTAGCCTGTTTTTAGGTCATTTGATCAAAGGTAACAGCTTTATGCATATGTTTACAGCACATAATAATTGCTTTTGCAAACTGCTCTTGTAAAATCACCATTGTGTTAAGATCTTTTCGCGTGCAGGCAGGTTATGTCAGCATAAAAGCAACTATATCTGTGACTATAACATGACTTCTTACATAGTATTACATCGTTTATCCATAGCTTGCGCTATATGACAGCTTTATATTCAACTCTACATTTTGCATGGCTAAAATTAAATCTTAAAGAAAACAAGTATGAAAATTTATTTCTGATATTACTAATAAAATACCTTTTGAATGGCCTGGTGGTCAACAGTATGAACTATTTGCGCTTGGTTCTTCAGACTTCTGGCAATAGGTTTGACTATTGACCGACGGGTTTACTAGCTTGCGTTTGTCGCACCGCGTACAACAGATTGCTTCACTTCTATATAATTGTACCTTAACTTGGTATAAATCGTACATGTATGAATGTCGCTTTTTCACATATTAGCAGTCTCTTTTGTTCTTACGTTATCCTCATGTTTTTTTTGTTTTTTTTTTGTTTTTGTTTTGTTTTTTGCGTAGTACCCAAATATCAGATTTGCACGCCCGCTTAGCTCAGTAGGGAGAGCGTTGGTCTACGGTTCTTGGGGCCGCGAGTTCGATCCCCGGGCGGGGCGTTTGTTCTCCGTGATGATTTGATAAAAGACATTGTGTCAGAAATCATTCGTCCTCCACCTCTGATAATTCATGTGGGGAAGTTGGCAGTTATTTGACAGGTTAGTACTGGTACAGAATCCAGGAACACTAGTTAGGTTAACTGCCTGCCGTTACATGACTGAAATATTGTTGAAAAACGGCGTTAAACCCAAACCAAAACCGTGAAACAAAAAATCATTTATTTTCTAAAGAAATAGATTTCCATAAATACACTGAACAAATCTTGCCAAGTATTTAGAACTGGCAGCAGTTGCGGGGGCGTTGGCTTAAGCTACAAGTGATTGTTGGAGCCATAGATTTCACCAGCCATGAATTATTTAGGCCTAATGATAACCTTCACGAATTTTATTCAGGGCATAGAAATTACCGCTGTCTTCATACAAAGGTTGTGGTTGCTACCAGTGGTACAAGATATTACACTGACTCAGGTTTTCTTGGTCACCAGATTAACGCAAAAGCATGTAGGCTAATGTGCCAAAATGGTACAGCTGATTTGCACTTTGATACTTCTATATTCTGTAAACTGACAAAATATATCCAAACGGACATCCCGTTGTAACACCTTACTGAGTAATTCAGTTACGCAGGAAACGCAGTCAAAAAAGGCAAATGTGTGAACGATATAACAGAAATCACAGAAGATATAAAGTGTCTGTTGAACATGCATTAGGCCAAATAAAGACATAAATGTGTAAGCTCCGTGTGGCGCAATACCAGTAGGTTGTTGTCTGTTACTGTGAAGAAATGTGCAGCTTCTGTGTGCAGGAGGAGATCCATAGGGCTTATCTTTTAAATGAAGAAAATATATAACATTATTTAGTTATCGATCCTTACTTATTTATTACGGTGATTACTTTGAGAAACTCCCCGGTTTTGGTAGCTAATCCGATGTCCAACTTCACATCGATCTACGTGTGTACATATCTAATGTTACTATTGAGAAAAGGGCACTCGGGTAGTGAAACCATTATCCGTGACAAAATAGTTGTACTATTTCTGAATCGTATTGACTATAGAAAAAAACCCTGAATAACCAATAAAGACATAATCGATATTCCGATAACGTTTTTGTTATCGTTCTCTATTTATAATAACTATTATTTCAAAGTCATTATTTAGTCTCGTTAACTGAAGACGTAGAAAGACTTGAATTTGTGCCAAACATTGACGTAATATGCTTGGGTGTATTTTTAGCACCTATAAATACAAATGCGTATTTCTATTTAATTACATTGTATTTTGCGTATTTCGTAAAAAGACACTATAAAGCAATGGAGGATATAAATCAAGGTACTCAAGGTAAAATAATTAAAATTATTTTTTTAGCAGTAGTAAAATTTCATATCATATAAGTTTTATTATGCTTTATTTTGAAACTGTTGTTTATGTAAAGAATGAAATCTTAAAATATTAAAAATAAATAAAAAAAAAAAAAATAGTTTGAACTTTCGATATTTGTTCTACAATTTATTAAAAATATCTACTTTAAGTTACAAAAGCACAGGTTTAATTGCCGGTTAATCATTCGAAGTACTTAAAACATGTCATAATATCGTTTATATGATATTTATGAAAATGTTTTTTTCGACAGGTATTAATTATATTTTGCTTATTACGACGTACAACATTTAAAGAATTGCCTGTCATACAAGTGTAGTAAATATTAGTACGACAAATGGACAGAACGATATTCAATTCATGTCACATATCAATCAAACGGAAAACAGTTTTCACGTACTTTGTTTTTTCTTATTTTAAACCTTATAATTATATGATTGTCATTTGCCAAAGGTACCATTAACATAATCGTCAAGCAGAACGCCAGTTTTTATTAGATCAATATTTGAAGAATTAACTTGTTTAAAGGTCTAAAACTAAACTTGAAAATTTGCCAAAGTCTAAATGATTTGTTAACTATTATGGTCGTTATTCTAAGGTATTATCTCAAGAGGTGGACATATGATCAACATAATAAGTTGCTGTGTGTTGGAATTCGGACTTCTTGCTCACTAAATAAGATATTATATGCTCAAGATGTGATATCCTTCCATTGAAATAAGACGTGATCCGCTTGAGATATAGGCCCTCGAGGCAACATGTTGTTTAGGGTCAAGGTAAATGCCGTCGGCTGGAATTAAGATGCATTGCGCTCACTGTTTTCGAGCGCTCGTGATGTGATGCGTAAGAGATAAGTCGAAATATCGGGATTTATTTTTGATAAAACATGAGTGTCTAAATCGGTCCCTTTAAGGAGGTAGTATACTTTAATATTTGTATGTGCACTTGCACAACCGGAAACGAGCCGAGGATTTTCGACAATGTTTACTACAAATTGACTGTGTTTGTATATTCTTTTTTTTTTCTGAAAAATAATTAACCTGTGTCCGGTCTATTGCATAATCATGGTATAATAAATATTGAATTAATAACGATCCACAGAAACGGTACAAAACATTGTTGCGCCAAAACCGACTTTATCGACGTCATTACGCTAGTTATCGGGCAAAATTAATAGCTTTCATCTTTAAAGTACGTTATTCTGACCATTTCCTTATTTGAGCTGTTTTCAAAAAATCATTATTTGCCAAGAGTCTTTCGCTCATAATGATGATCAATAATTTTCGGCCTGGATTTATATACAAATGTCATGCAGAATGTAAGAAAATGGATTATGGCATCTGGTGTTTGTAATATAGCGGGGTCCATGTTACTTATTATTACAGTATTTTATAGAGATGGATGAACTTTAGATTATAGCAGCTTAAACCTAGAATTGCACGAAATACACTGCTATAAGTTGCTACGGTCCAGTTAATTAGTCTGCATCTATCCTGGTGACAAGGTATAATACCTCCACATCTCATACAACTATAGAAACACGTGGCGGAGCTAGTAACGGCCAGAAGCGGGCATGTCTTTTCACAAATCAAATAGTTTGAGCAGTCTTTTAAGAAAAAAAAAAACAATAGACAATAGACAATAATTTGTTATACAATTTTCTGGACAATATACTTATAGAGAAAATAAGACGCGACGAGACGGAAAATACGTTTTAACATACTACTTTCGTTTAGGGTCACACAAAGAACAATTGTGTAAAATGATTCTATAATAAAACAAGCAAATAGCTTGAATTACGAAAATAAATTCTAAGTGTCTGCTTTAAACTTAAAGAGAAAATATAACCGTTTTGGTCATGCAATTCAGTCTTTGGGTTACCCTCTACTAGCATATTGTGTTTTGAACCTTTTTTCCATTTGCGAAGCATAGGACGCAAAAAAGCATCACCACATTTGCCCCTCATCGATGTGGGTTCGAAACCTCATTTGGGATGTAGAATTCCTCACGTGAAGAAGCCATCCAGCTGGCTTACGGAAGGTCGGTGGTTCTACCCAGGTGCCCGCTCCTGATGAAATAGTGCACGGAGGGGCATCTGGGGTCTTCCTCCACCATTAAAGCTGGAAAGTCGCCATATGACCTAAAATTGTGTCGGTGCGACGTTAAACCCAACAAAATAAATAAAGTCGAAACTCGGTACCTCGAATTTCAAGGGACCGTGCTTTTTATTTCGAGATAACCGAAATTCGAGTTATGAGGAGGGACGTATATGGACGAAATAATTACACATTACGAGAAGATTTAATAAAAAATAAAAACTGTTTCCTTGATGCCGTGTATACGCTGTCTCCACTTTAGGCGTACACGATTCCATACAGTTCGTGTTTATCAAAGTTTTCAGTTTTTCGAAGAATAATAGTGATACCAACCTCAAATGTTTTTGAGTCAAGTTTCCTATTTGTACTATGTTTCTCTCCCGGAGGATTGACAGCATTTCGATCTGACATTTTGAACGAATGATGCTTTCCCACAAGAAGTTAATTTTTTTACAGTCTCATCGCGATTACCTCTAATTAATCCTTATTAAAGATCCCAACTGCTCAAACTATTAATTCATTAGTTTAAATTAAAAGCAATTTTCATAACGTCTCAAAAACAAATGACTGCTGATTAAAGAAATCTAAGGTTTACATCAAACAATTATAATTATGGCACGTGCAAACAAGTATGATGTCATCTCACTGTGATAATCGCCGCACCTTTGATATGTCTTTCTGGTTAGGCAACAAACATGGACATGTGTTAAAAACCAATCATATTCACAATGACATGTGTGAAATTTTATCGCATATTTTTCTCACTTCGACGTACCGAGTTTACAATGCACTTGAATTTTATTGACGGGACTGAAAACCACTTTCGACACATCCGGAGTCTCGGTAAGTCAAATTTTGACGTAACCGAAGTTGAATTACATATATAAAGAAGGAAATTTGACGGGACTTGAAAAATTCTTCGACTTAAGCGGAATTTCGAGGTAAGCGAGTTTGAGATACCGAGTTTCGACTGTAAATGAGTATTTTCATATATGCAACACCCCTCATATCACCTATTATAGAAGCTAAAAAGCTAAATTATATTATAGCAAAACTGAATATTCCCAATGATCTCAAAGGACTAGAAAATATATCACAATAAGTTTCGGCATGGGTATTTTACACCCGCAACTCGGCACTTAAAAGCCGGTTGTTTATAATAATCATAGTTAATAAAATCTTTAAAGAAATCCCTTTGGAAGGAAGGAACACGATAAAGCAATATAATTATAGCAGACTCTGTTTTACTGAGTCTTTTCATGAGGGGTAATGAAACTGCCTTCATGCCCACTAGCGGAGTTCTACTATAGAAGTGAAACTAGATTGTAAAGGTAACGGAACAACCGTCATGCCCACTGGCCTTGGCTTAAATGAGTTAAGTTTTATAAGTGAAATAAGATTGTAGCAGTGTACTTCATGATCTGAAACGGAAAGAAAATATAGAACACTGAGCCTTAGTACGGGGAGACTTCTTACAGAACTCAAGGCTGTTGTTGGGGTAAAAATTTGACGTGTTCGACATATTATCTAAGTCTCGGAAAGTCAAACGTTTATTTCGAGCCTTCGAATTATTATTTTGAGCTCTCGACACTTTACATCGAACACGAGGCATATTAGCTAGATCATTCTAAATTTTATCTCGAACACAAGAGATGTTGAATGCACGAGATTTTTTTCTGTACTGTTGAGATAAGATATCATACGCTGGAGACATTATTTAAGCCGCTTAAGATGATTAGTCGAGCGCACAAGATAATTTTATCCTAAAACAAGAGGGCCTTGATTATCATAGATCGATAACCTGACTTTCAAAAATCATACACAATCATAACACTACATTGAAACAACGCCACCCAATCGTTCCATGTTTTTTTTCTGATATCAACAAATTGATCAATTTTTAAACAAATGTTCCTAACATCATTTTTCTTAATACTGCTCATCAAAAAGACGTAGAAAGATTAATGTTCTTTCACACACAAAAATTTTCCTCTGGACTCATATACACTTAACAAAATTCCTAATTGGTCAGTTTATATTGTATTACTATTTTGTTAATAATACCTGTATTTACAAGAAATATTTGAATAGGTACTGCGGCTAATTATTGATTTTTTTTTTGGCCGATTGAAGGCCAGCGTAACCGCATTAGGCGTTTTGATCAATATTGCATATTTTGCACGTGCAGAGCATGCACACCAATATGCACTTGTTAGTCAACATTTTTTGCATTACTGACAAAAGTCCTACTAGAAAAACACATATCATTGTGCTATTGACACCAGAAGAACGCGCCCGGGCTGTCGGAATTTTATAACAAAACTCAAAATCGGTCACTTCGATGAATTGTCCTATGGTAAAATTTTGCCAAAAGAGCGCGGATGGTAGATAACCAACGATTGAAGGTTCTTGTAAACGGAAATAAGGTTAAAAATGGGAATAACCATCAAAGTAACAGCTACAAATGAATTATATCAAAATTCCTTTGAAATTGCAAAAATAATTACACGCGTGTCTAAATGTGTCCCGGCTAGCAACATTCCGACAGCTCGATCTCGTTGCTTTTGTGTCAATTTCACCATGATATGTGCTTTTCTAGTAGCATTTTCGTCAGTTATTCCAAAAGTGTAAACGAACACTTGCATATTGGTGCGCATGTCCTGCACGTGCAAAATATGTAATGCTAGTCAAAACGCCTAATGCGGTTACTTTGGCTCTGAGTTGCCAAAAATAAATCAATAATTAGATGCAGTACCTATTCAAATATCGTTATGTGAAATTTCGTGTGAATGCATGCATTATTAACAAAATAGTAATACCATATAAAATGACCAATTAGGAATTTTGTTGAGTGTATTTAGTTACTGATACTACATGTACGAGTTCAATTGACAGTTTAACTTTGTATGAAGTCCATTTTAAAGCAAAATATGCATGTTTTCTTATGGACCGAATTTCAGTAATGCCATCTGTGTATGAATCAAATGACTTGCTATTACTCTAATATTTATAAGATCTTTTAATGTGACTGTAGAACCAAAATTCATTTCTCTTTGTATCTTTGTTGTTAAAAGTATCCACTGCCTCTCTGAAGAGATAATTTGAATACTAATATCAGGAATGTAAAATGAATTAACAGTATTCATTATCATATGGAATTTCGGAAAATGATATTCATACATAAAATGTTTGATATTGACAATTTAAACATGTTTTTGTATACTAGTATATACTCCGCCTTTTATCTATATTTATCTTAACTGGGTTCATTGTTAATTGCCATTGTTAAAACACGTCAGGTACTATCATACGAACAAAGAAGAAAAGATATGCATAAATTGACACAAGTATCAATCAACGAGTGTTGATTCGTGAAACATGAGACTAGACTTCGGCTTTTATGTATTGTTATTTAACCTGAACAAAAATGCCTACTCGTCTTACAACAACCTATTATCTGACTCAAAGTAAAAATAATCCTATGTACAATCAAACTTGTGTTAAAGACCATGTCTGAACAGAGATCATCTGGCTCTAAAGATCACATGTTTTGTTTCCAATTTTAACATTTACAATGTATTTTAACCTGTAAATAAAGACCAGTTCCCAATAAAGACAACATTTTGGCTCTTCCAAAAGTGGTCTTTATAGACAGGCATGACAGTATTGTATATTTACATTCAGGGGGTGAACAGCGTAACCTCCTATGGGAATGCAGATTTCTGTGTTGTCTTTCCTAAATGTCATGTCCAAAATTATTGATATTCTTATGTCCTTATTGCAAGCATCTCAAAGTATGTACCATTAGTAATTAATTGATAAACAGGAATATATAGAAGAAATTACATAGAAGAAGTTACATAAGTGTCTTTTCATACAGAATTTATTAAGCGAGTTGAATAACATATTCTAATATGGCTGCCTTTGTTAAAACACTCTTATGCTAGTTTGACGGCACGTTAACGTACGGTGACGTGAACATTTTTTGTTGCGACAAAGAAAGAGACGTACTATATTTTTACTACTGTTTTAGATTAATGGAATATTAGAATCGAAATAATTTATAGCAAAACCGTGTTTTAACTCTATTAATACACTCGGGCGGTAATACTTCGTACAATTAATTCGAAGTCGCAAAAATGTTTAGAATTGACACATTTCAAAATTGAAGTGTTGCAATGAACTTTATTGAAGGAGCATAACATGACAGTTACATCTCTAAGCAGGAATGACAAAGATCTAAAATAGTTCTGTATTTAGACTGCATTGTGTTATACTGATCAATAACCTTTACAAAATACATAGCAGTGAGAGCAGGAAGGTGGGGGAACTCTATATTTTGAGTGTCCTTCTTATTGATATCTGTACGATCAAATCATACTAGAAGACAGCATATCGCTTTTGAAGTATTGAAAAGCATATATAGAACGACATCCTATAAGGGTCTACCTCGATATTAAATATTTTTAACAAGACTAATTCATTTGTCTTTGTTTATCTTAAATCTTCTGTAACCGACACTCATTTTTTCAGTATTGAAATTCTTTAGAATTTAGCACTTGGTGACCACAAATTTCTAATTTGCCATATCCACTCTCAAAGAAGTGCTACAACACCATTTAAAAATATGAACATATTTTTTTCAAGAAAAAGGTCCCAAACACACAGAGAACTAAATGTAAGTAACAATATATATAACTTTAAATCCATTATAATAAAAACATCTTTAGAATAGAAATTACATATACACTTAACAAAATTTCTAATTGGTCAGTTTATATTATATTACTATTTTGTTAATAATGCCTGTTTACAAGAAATTTCACATACCAATATTTGAATAGGTACTGCAGCTAATTATTGATTTATTTTTGGCCGACTCAAGACAGCGTAACCGCATTAGGCGTTTTGATCAATATTGCATAGTTCGCACGTGCAGAGCATGCGCACCAATATGCACTTGTTAGTGAACATTTTTTGCATTACTAACAAAAGTCCTACTAGAAAAACACATATCATTGTGCTATTTAAAGAATAGGAACACACCCGGGCTGTCGGAATTTTATAACAAAACTCAAAATCGGTCACTTCGATGAATTGTCCTATGGCAAAGTTTTGCCAAAAGAGCGCGGATGGTAGATAACCAACGATTGAAGGTTCTTGTAAACGGAAATAAGGTTAAAAAAGGGAATAACCATCAAAGTAACAGCTACAAATGAATTATATCAAAATTCCTTTGAAATTGCAAAAATAATTACACACGTGTCTAAATGTGTCCCGGCTAGCAACATTCCGACAGCTAGATTGCATTGCTTTTGTGTCAATTTCACCATGATATGTGTTTTTCTAGTAGAATTTTCGTCAGTAATTCCAAAAGTGTAAACAAACACGTGCATGTTGGTGCGCATGCCCTGCACGTGCAAACTATGTAATGCTAGTCAACGCCTAATGCGGTTACTTTGCCAAAAATAAATCAATAATTAGATGCAGTACCTATTCAAATATCGTTATGTGAAATTTCGTGTGAATGCATGCATTATTAACAAAATAGTAATACAATATAAAATTACCAATTAGGAATTTTGTTGAGTGTAGATAGTTGTGACATGTTTTATCCAAAATCAATAATTACCAAAAATAAAAGGCGGACTCCCTTAAACATGTTACTTAAATTACTTCAGATAAATCAGGTAGGTGTGTATCGGGTAGTCAGTGACATAGTTACCTAAAAGATTCAAAGGTCCGGTCATGGGAATTATTTCAACAGGTATAATAAAGTATATGAATAATTTAAAACGAGTGGGAAGGCTGGGGACAGACAATGAAACTACAAAGATATATCAAAATGCACCAGAGATGTTTATTAAGTATAAACGTTTACCTTACAGTTTACAATAAGTGATTCGAAACTTTACAGTAGACCTGTACAACAAGATTATATTTAGTTATGTGCTATCAAGCTAAACATAAATCAAAAGTTATGGCTATAAATAAAAACACAACACAATAATAATAGTTTCATATTCGTATTGAGAAAGCAGAAGAATTTATATAAGTCACAAGCAAATCACAACTACTATAAATTCACAAACGACCACAGTCAACGTAAACATACAAAGAACTACAAACATTTTCAATTGTTTCAATAATTTCAATAAATTACAAGCTTGACCCATTAACGTCATTATAAACAATGATAGGTTATCGATCCGTCCTCGCTTCGTATAATCTTATTACTAGTCTAGCGGATTGTTTGAATGTTAAATAAAATTGCGACTGAAAGGTAGAAATAAATAGAAATATAAGAGTCTCTTTGCTATTACTGCTGGTTTTCAGCTTGTAAAGAGTTGAAAGTGTTGATGTTTTTCAGTGTTAGTAAACAAAAATCCCCCTCGGCATGGCAGGAATAGTTTAGCTGTACGATTTTCAAATAGATTATGCTTTATATTTGACATTTGAGAGCACCTGCTAGATTTGTTATATATATTGCATATTCAAAATTATCAGAGTAGAGTAAAGGTGTAGGTTTTTCAAGTGCACTGACGTTATTAACATTGTCATTTTAACAAGACTTGAACAAACCTATTGATTGACTGACTATACATCGCATATAATGGTATTTATTGCGCAAAACACTGGATATACACACCTTTTGTTAGTAAGCGACATGTTTATATATTTAAAAAAAGACAGCTTCCCAGAAAAAATAAGTCTCAACTTTAATTTTCTATTAATGCCCTGATGTATAAAAATATCAAAAATATCAAATAAAAATTATTTGTTTTCTTTTCCTTATATAAAATCATTCAGCATGAAAAAGCACACTGGTTCAGCCATTCTAAAAGTGTATACATTTAGGTTACATGATGAAAAATCCTACTACATGAACGAATTGCAAACACGAACCTTTTCCAACGCTGGTGCGCAAATATTGTATCGGGTACGTGGCATCATTTTAGAGCCATTGCTTCCATCCTTTAACACCAAAATTTTCAATTTTACTTTGGCTAAAGAACTAAAGTATTTCATCAACCATAATAATAATTATAAGTTAGAGTAGATCTAACTATAAGTATGCAATGAAAATGTCTATTAGCTTTGCCTGCAGAAATAGAAATTGGTTTTCTTTATACTTTGCGAGTCTAGACTCCGCTGCAGAACAGTAAGTAACTTCATGGAATACATCACATTGTATATGCAAAAGAGGTAGGCTACCTTAATATTTATATGTGCGCATGCCCTATCAGAAGCTAACATGGGGACTTAGGACAAAGTTTACGACAAGCTAAATGTTTTTGTATATTTCTTTTTTCTAAAAATATGATGTTCTGAGAATGATCCGATTGTTAATGGTTTAATGAATAAATTACGGCAGAAAAGCTACAACCCTAAAATGACGTCATCGACACCAGACGTAACGTGACAGTAACCATGAAAGATAATAGCTTTTGTCTTGAAAGTTTTTTAAATCTGAGCATTGTTTGAACTATCCTTTACAGCCATTATTTGCCAAAATATTTTTACGAGCTTTTCGCTCTGAAAAACTGATTAATATTTTGCAGCATTTTGTGAAGTTATATTGAAACGTTACGAGGATTATGAGGAAAAAGATGTTAGTTACTGATCTGGGAACATAGTTTGTTGAAAGGGTACTTATTACGGCAATTTACAAATGAAACTTTGGACGGATGGCTTGTTATACTATTGATAATTAAATACTATTATATTATATATTTGAAACTTTGCTCTAAAAATGTTCAAATTTCAGTTGACAATAGTGATTTCTTGAATGAAATTAATGTTGCCATGGAAACGAATCCCGTAACAAATATATCTAAATATAAAATATAAAGGCATTGACACTGGTCTAATTTGAAGAGCAAAACTACAGCGTTTTGTCTTTCTTAAAACACAAGACATGATATGTTATGTCCACACGACTTCCGTGTTCAGTTGTTAAATGTTCATAAAAAATGACCTCTGCTGAATGGTCAAAGTACACATGACCCGATGCTGAACAGTTGATTCAGAATAATATCATTTAATTCATGCTCTGTCGGTTAGTAAATCTAACGATTCAATGAATTTACAAGTTGAACTTCAGTTACCTCCTTTACAATAATAACTACAGTCAAAAGTTTTACTTTAGAAAGAAGAAATTTGCTATTTTTTTCTTTAAATATATATTTAGGAAAATTGTTGCTAATGAGCAAGATTGCAGTATTATAAATTCGATATAATAATACCTGACAGCCTCGGGTAATATAAATAACAGTAAGGCTAAATTAAACTTGGTTAATTATGTGTATAAAATCTGAAAATTAGATCCCTCGGAAGCATCGAGAACAAGGCAAACAGTGAAAATTGCAGACTCGGTTTGATTGAGTCTGTTCATCGGCAGTAATAGAAAATGCAACACTGTCCTCGCCCCCCCCCCCCCCCCCCCCCCCCAGCACCGGCTTAAGCAGTATTCCATCTTCAAATCTAAATGAGTTGAAATCAATGATCCCGAAGGACCAAGGAATATAACTTAATTCGGAAAGCCAACAGTGCATACTGAGTATTTCGCCAATAGCAGTTCTGAAATCAAAGTATATCTTTTCACAGCAATACACACTTTTCATATATACACATACTAGCATTATTTTATACGATACCGTAAATGTGGGCTGATATACGTTTGATCTAGAGATGAGATTTAATCCGCAAATCTGGGCAGATTCTTTAAAAATACGAACGTAAATGTGGGCAGACTAACGGTACTGGAAAACAAAAGAATCGGCCTAGATTTACGGAGACCACCTGCAATATATATACGCCCGCTATTATCTGGTTTGTTGGAACATTCTTTTGTTGTTAATATATGATCGTTCCAAGATCTCAACAAAAGAATATTCCAAGATCCCAGGTAAATATAACGGTACATTACGGAATGAATAGAATTACGTTCCCAAATACAATGTAGTTTAGATATTTATGTTCACTTGTTTATTTAGCACTTGTTGCATAACAGATAACAGAGTAAATGTGTTAATTACTTGTTAGTTCCACAGTAGGAAAACAATCAATGGTAAAGTTTTGTAAAGTTAGCTTTTAAAACATATATCAATAATCAGGAAAATCCCTATTAAAATAGCCAATCCGAAGACTAAATGAATTCCATTAATCTCCTAGAAACTGTATTGACATATTTCAGGATACCCTATTTATTAAGTTATTAAGCTATAGCATTAGCAATGAAAGGTTGATAACTATAGACATATTCTTTTTTATATTCAGTTAGCAAAAATGGTGTTATAATGTGATTTATCCCACCAACATTAAGGTATAGGTCCATACTTCGAAGAAAAAAGTCATCAAATCATAGAAAGAATGCATTGTTTTACATGAAAATTTAACAGCATATAAAACATTCATATTACTCTACCAAACCATTGTCAATGTACTTATATGTGACGTCGTCTTTGAAAACCGGTCCAGATGCGGCATGACGTAATATCGAGAAACGACGTTTAAAGTTGCGCCAAGTTTACGCGCGCAGCTTTCTTACACATGTTTTAATTAGCAAAAGTTTGACCGTTAAAGTACGACTGCTTGTTACTTGATTGATAACAGCCTACTAGAGAAAGAATATTTAGACATCAGACCTGTAAAAAATAGTGGTATTACGTCTGAGGCAAAATATTTCGTTCAAAATCAGTTGTTTCCCCTTCAATATGTTTCCGGTTTCGGATTTTATCAGGGAAGCGTGTGAAGTTTACTTTTGTTTATCTACCTTTTGTTCAACGATGGAGGGATCTGAGACTTGTAATACTGTTTAATGATTTGGTAAGTACCGTTTATAAACAGTTGTTAATGTAGATTCTCTAATGTATTTGAAACTTTCACTGAAATAAGTCTGTCTTTTACCCGGAAGTGAATCCAAAACATAAACAGATAAAGAGGGAAATTTATGAAATTTATCTTGTGGCCACTAAACACAGATGATTTCACTATGCCTGTGTATTTAATACAAAATGGCCAGTTGGGTTATCACAAAGATTATTGAAGGCAGGCAGCTTCTTACTCAAGGTGACCAGGATTCATCAAATTATTTCATTGTCCATAGACTAGTAAGCATTATTTATGGAAAAAAACAATAATAAAAAGTCAATATACATGTAGCTATGATAATTCATAAATTTGATGCAGACTTATAGATGCCTGCCTATGTCAGATGATTTCTCGAAAAGTTCCCTCTCACAGTAGTAGCCAAGGTATTTTAAAAGGAAATATGTAGATGTCCGGTAACCGGATGCCTACCCTGCATTCTAGCTGTCCGGCAACAAGACGACTAGCATCTCCGCTAATGTTTTTCTAGCTGTTTGGCGATCTTTTTACATATGAATACTGTAATGAATAAATTTATTGTATCATATTTTTTTGGCATAAGTTTGAATATTCACCTGTAAGGCATATGCAATATTTTAAAATTGATTACCGGACGCCTAGAAAACCCCTATAGGATAGGATAGGCTAGGCATCCTGTTACCGGTCGGCTAGAACACTGGCTAGGTTTCTGGTTACCGGATGTCTAGACACTTCCGTTTATAAAATGGTAACTGTGTTTGCTGTGGGTCTCATAACAGTCATAAGTCATGTTATTTCTGTCTGGTGACTACTCTCTTTCCATTATTGTTGATTCAGAATGTTTTGTAACAGGATGATTGTATATGGATAGTGGGAATTTATGCCATATAATGAAAATCTTTTTATTTTTGAAATTTTTGAGCCTTGCTGTGTGTAAAACAATTTATGATCCTTTAAAAAATAGATTCATAGTATAATAACTTTTAAAGTATTTTGTGGTAAGTTAATGAAACCTTTCAAAATCACATTATTAATTTAGTAGTGAGTTTTAGATTTTTAGTGATGTTTACGGTACATGTAATGTATCTTCTTTCAGATAAAATTCCTTGTTCCTTTGATGGTTCATTCCACTACAGCTGGTTCATATACCCTACAACAGCCAGGAAATTGGTCTGTTTACTTTAAGATCTCAAGAAAATGTAACATATTTTGGATGTGCTTTGAGGAATCAGGTAAGTAACATGCAGCTAAAGGCTCTTATTATAATTTTAATGCAATATATTATTTATTTATACCTCTGTCAAGGTTTTGTTTGGAGCCAATACAATATAAGTCTACTGCTACACTTATGATTTGTACAATGTATGTACATGTACTATGACTATTGAATGGCTTTTAAAAACTGACAAAACTGGCATTATTGAAATTTAATTTCAACAATCTGGTTTTGAGGAGGATCAGTTGGTGTAAAGTCTTCATTACATTGGCTATTAGCCTGGGAAAAGTTTGTGGCACATGGATAATTTGAATGCTTAACACTACATGTACATGTGTATAAGTTGATATCTCATTAAGTTGTAGAATAGTCTAAATATAGGAATTTTAATTAATTATTTGAAGTAAAATCAATTAATTGTAATTTAGTTTAATTGTAATATGATTATTTTCAGATTTAATTAACCCATTCTTGACATAGACATTGTTATGTGATTGATTTGTTTTACCAGTTTTATTGCACCAAGAATATGGATTAGAATGAAGACTGTAAAGGTTCCTGAGATACATGAAGATAACAGATACTTTTACCAGAGACTTTTAAATTTTTTCAGGAAGGCAAGTGTTCCTCTTGTTTATGAAAGCAACTCAGTTGGTTAAGGGGCAGACAACTTGTGAGCATGGTACATCACTACCTGTATTGGTATTCCATTTTGACAATGCTGCTAGCTAGAATAGAAATAACATCTTGCTGTGGTATGGTCTGTGGAGAGTTTACTAGGTAACAACCATTTTTGATAGCTGTTAAAACAGTGTATATTTTTAACCCTTAGGCTGCATGAGGCAGCTATGTCTGCCTTTGCAACCAGTGCAGATCAAGATCAACCTGCACATCTGTGCAGTCTGATCATGACTGCAGTGTTTGATACTTAGTCAGCAATTTTCTTTTAGAACCCCCTATAAGCTATAAATGGTAATGTCTCTATTTAAAGATGGAGTAGTCCATTTTACAAATTTAGCAGGTTAAGGGTTAACAAAATAAATGCAAAAAATGTGTTTTAGAACATCCTATTTGCAGTAACCAAATCTACAAACAAAGTACATTTTATATACTGACAGCAAGCTGTTGTCCAGTCTGTTTTGTCAATAGTTTAGAGCATTGGTTGTAAGAATCATCTATTATCAAATAGTGATAACCCTGCTTTTATAAATAAAGTGACTCCCCAGGTTAATTATTTCAAATAAAATTTTTTACTTATTTGTTACAGGATATCACAGATCGATTGAATATTCAACAATGATCACAGACCATGCAACGTTTGAATCTGATTTGCACTTTTGAATTTAGAAGAATCTGTGGAGGAGGGTGAATGCTGAGACCTTTAATAATACATGATATTGCTGACACAGTGTGTCAGTCATCAAAGAAATGTCATAACAACACAGTTGGTCAACAAAGATTTAAATCCTGTCACATTCTACCAGTGGAGAAATATCTTATCACAATATTTAAACTTTTGAAGAAGATAACCAAATATTACCACTTTATCATGTCTGCAGAAACACCTGGATTGTTAGTCTTAAAAGTGACAGTCCAGTAACTTACTAAAATCTACTCCCCCTTGCCAAACGAATATTATTGACATGGAATGACACAAGCCTGACAATGTACCTGTATGAACTCATAAGAGAATAGTATTTGTCTGAAAAGTCAAAGGATTCTGTTTGTCCCAAACCACTTGAACTGAAACTGGATTGACGAGGATTTTTCTGAGAACTGAAAAAAAGGAAGTGAATATAAAAGATAGAAATTGTTGTTGAATTCAAACGTTTTAATATACAACACTTTAGCCTGTTTTGCTGTTCATATAGATGTGTTTAGCTGTTAAGGTTAAACATCATGTAAAGGTTGTAGTTTCAGTTACCTACATTAAAGTATTGGCTGGAAATAAATATTTACTTTTCACCAGAGCTTGTAGCAGTGTAACCTTCATCAAAAGTTAAGCTGTTGTGTTAATTATTAAAGTATTTTTAGAAAAAGGAATTTAGTATGTATGTTGCCATGGTAACATAATTCAAATTATATTTCATTGAAATTATGGCTTTGTATTTCAATAAGGGATCTACAGTATATAATGTAATGGTAAAAGAATGTTCACTTTCTTCAGTATTGTCAGTTATAACTAGCCAGTGAAAAAACAGATTATGAGGAAAGGGATGACTGAAATGTTTATTCTTACGATAACTACTTTGTTACAGAACAGGAACTGTTTTAAAAATTTTTATGTGAACTTTTCAGATTTCTTTCCTGAATACTTGTACTTTCAAATATTTAACTTATTAGAAATACTTTTGAAAATAAGCTCTTGTTTTTAAGTATTATTGTAGGAAAAGGGAATTTAAAACATATGTCGCCATGGTAACACAATTTTCTTAGACTATAGAAAATATAGAAAATTTTTAATTAGCTGTACTTTCTAGTATTCTAGATAAGCATAAACAATAAAAAATCAATAGTAATATATGTTTCATTTATTTCAAAATAGTAATTTATTACCAGCAGGTAAAAGGCAAGTTATAAAGAAACAATGACAGAAATGTCTTATTCTTATAGTTATTACTCATGTTACAAACACTGTCATAAAACAAGACATTTTATTTTTTTTAACATGGAATTTTGAGATAATATTTTTGAATACATACCACTTTATAATATTCAAGTTATCTGAAACACTTTTCCAAATCTAGCTCGTTTTTAAAGTATTATTGTAGAAAACAGAATCAAATGCATATGTTGCCATGGTAACATTATTTAATAATGTTTTTTATAGAAAATGTGAAGGACTTTAGCCAGCTAGATGTTTGCACTTTAAGTGAATATCTAAATATTCTTTGTAAAAGAAGATTCATTTATTTAAAAATAGCCAGTGATTACCAATAAGTGAAAACACAAACTGAAGAAACAAGGACTGAAATAGTTTATTCTTGTGGTTATTTTCCTGTGTTATGAAATCTGTCATAAAACCAAACATTTTTGATCTTTTCACATAAAATTTTCAAATTTTACTTTTGAATACATAAACCTCTAAATATTCAACTTATAAGAAACATTATTTTAAATTAAGCTTTTATTTTTAAGTACTATTGTAGAAAAAGCAATTTATTACATATGTTGCCATGGTAACGCAATTTGAATAATGTTTTCATAGAAAATATGAAAGATTTAAATTAGCTGTATTTTTCTGTTTTAAGTAAGCATCACAAAAATAAAATTTCATAGTAATAGAAGGTTCTTTTTTTTCCAAGGTAGTCATTTATTACCTGCATGTAAAAGACAAGTTATGAAGAAACAATGACAAATCTATCTTATTCTTGTGGTTATTACCCATGTTACAAAAACTGTCATAAAACCAAACATCTTTAATATTTTCATGGGAAATTTTCAGTTTATTTTTGTAAATACATGTGCCTTAAAATATTTTGCTTTTTAAAATCCTTATTTCAAGCGAACATGTTTTTTTTAAGTTTTATCATAGAAAAGGGATTTTAATATATTTGTTGCCATGGTAACACAATTTTAGAAATATTTTTATAGAAATTGTTGTAGATTTTAATTGATTATCATTTTATGTATTAAGAAGGGATCTTATTTATATCATGCAATTGTAACAAAAGATATATTTATTTCAGAATTGTTAGCCATTACCAGTATGTGAGAAATAAACTAGAAAGAAAGGATAACTGAAATGTACTGTTTTCATTTTTAATATCTATGTTACAAAATCTGTCATAAAATTGACAATTTTGAAGATTTTCATCTGAAATTTTCAGGATTTATTTCTGAATGAATATACTTTCTAAATATGCAAAAACCTGAAAATGTCAAAATTCCTCATCTGGACCCATTTTCTCAGTCATGGTCACATATATGTATTGAATTCCGGAAAAGGACTGCATGAAAGGGCCACACTTCTGGACAGTTCAGCGGTTTAAAAAACTCACCATTTTATGAAAGCTGTAACATGTCTTCGTTTTGATGCATTTGCAACATCATGCGAGTTTTTAAACTTTACACAACCAGGTAAAAATCGGTTTTGACAATTGTTTACATTTATTTCTTTACAAATGGTATTCTTATTTAAAGGGGGACAACTCATTAAGAATATTTTAAGTATCCAATTCTGTGGGAAAGAACAGTAAAACATGTGTTGGACAGATAAGTTGTTTGTCAAGATGCTGTTCAATTACTAAAACAATCTTTTGTTTTGTGATATACTGCTAAACCTTGATTTCGTATGATTCGCAAAAAGTTAGACTTGTTTAGCTAATTTGAGTGAGTCAAGATTTTCAAGATTTTCTCTTAAATCATATATAAAAAGCTTGAAATATCAAGATTGAGTCCATTATGAATAGAATTATATGATGTATAAACTATATTATTAGGATGCAAACGTATAGTGTTGTTGTTGTTTTATATAATGCCAATATAAAGACAGATGCTGTAAGGCACCGTAAAATATATCGTCAGTTTGAGTAAAACATAAGAAATATTTCATTACATAAGCTTGATGATATAAATTGACAAATGACTGTAAATAAACAATACCAGTTCATTGTCAAAAGAGGTGAAATACTTCCAGACAGAGCATATTTTGAGCAATAGCAGACAAAAGCCATTTCTAATTTCTTATCTATTTCTGTTAAAGAAACATAGGACACCTTAAAAACCCAACAAATTGAAATATATTTCATAGTAGTTGATGTTAAACCTGATTTATAAATGGATTTTGTCGTTTAAGAACTATAAAGATACATAATAGTATCAATATAATGATAGCTAAAATATATCAATATTATTTCTTTTCCAGAAATGGAAAAGGAAATGAACTTATCCATTATGACTAAACCTCAGCTTTTAGTGAAAATTGAAGAAGGAAAGCCTACATGGCAGGACAACGTACTGGAAGAGTTAAAAGAGTTACGCGGCTTCGACTTGCATACTATCGCCATGGTAGGTCCTCATCGTACAGGAAAATCATGGCTGCTTACTAGGCTAATGGGGTCTTCCAAAGGTACATTGTATTACATTTCATCATTTATGCATAATGTAAATGTATACAAAGTAACATGTATTATAGACAATTGCTCGCGTATCCTTAGAGAAAGTACTAGTATACATGTTCGTGATCATGTCATTTAATATCCCATTTAAGTTTGAACTATATATTTCGTAGTAATTATATAATTATATGATTCATTTATCATTTTATTTGACACTGGATAAATATGAAACTTTTGAGATTCTTAAGACAACAGCTAGAAAAATTAAACATCTAAATGCTGTTGCCAATAAGGCCTATACGTGGTCGTTTGAAAGCATAGAGCTCACCAAAGTGAAATGACAGCAGATTCGAATCGATCATGATGGTCAAAGAAATCTTGAACAGTCCTGACGTCCCCTTTTACAAGTTTTATGCAGAATGAAGTCATACAGAATACTTGAAAGGACACAATGATCTCAAGGAACCAGAACATATAGCAGGTCAAATACGAACTTTAATACAATAGCAGCTAGTAATATATATCTAATTTTAGTTAAGAGCATAAGGAAATTAACTTTACATATGTACTTGTATAAAATGCATTGCAACAAATACATGTTTATATTATGCTCCTGCCTGAATGCATACTTTCAATACAAACTCAGTCCCTCAGGACCATGAATCTATATCAGGATTCTTCCATACATTTGGCTTTCTTGTCCACTACCAACCAGGATCAAGTTAAATCAAACCTAGCCTGCAACATTTTCGTATGTCTTGTCATGTTGTTTTCAACTTTTTTTATTCTTCATGGACGATTTAAATATCGGTATCGGTATCACCAGGAATTTAACATTCTCTATCATATGTAAATGTATATCCTCTAAATCGCGTACGTTACTGTCATGCTGAAGCACTAAGCTTGTATTTAGTTCTTAAAATATTAGATATCAAGATTACGGTGAATACATTCATGTGAATTGGAGCGGTGTAGTTCACAACAATTTAAAAACGATCATAACAGAGAGGCATAACTTACATTGTCCGTGAAATTCGGGTCGTTTGCAAAGAGATGGCCGTTAAGCCATATTTTTATTATGCTTTAAGGGAACACCTATCTTGAAATTAGTAATTTACTTACTCTCACTGTTTGTTCTATATCAAAATAAAATTCATAACTATATCAGATACCTATGTTGTTAGAAATGAAGTCCTAAGATAAAATTGATATATGTATGTGGAATAGATAATATGATGTAGCATCTGCTTCTATGCAATACGTTTTAGCTTTGTTATAAAAGTATTTCTCAATAAAACAATTTAATGTAGATAATATAAGTGCATGTCTTCATTACATCTTAACTCTGAATGGAAGTATGTAATATATATTATTTTTAATACTCGAAACAACAAAGAAACACCGTGCTATATGCTCCACATTAAATTTTATTCAACACATTAAATAATATGTATATGTAAAAATATAGATCAAATGACTCATTGAGATGTATTTTAAACAAAATATAAATACAGCAGTATCTAAGATTGGGTTTTGTTGGCCGCTCGTAAAATGAAAGTAGAATTGTTCAACCGAAAGGAGACCAGGCGTCAAAGCAATACAACAAAACTATAGGGCATTACTTAACAGTGCAATACCAAAAAACTTTGAACTGACACTAACACCACTGAACGATACGGTAGAACTGAAGTACACCAGAACCGATAGCTGAGCATTGCAACGACGGAGCCAGTGGTGTCACATGACAGGGACCAACAATCCGTAGGTAGCTGTAAACGGCCGGCAACTAACATGCGGACCACTGCGTGAAGGTAAGCACATAGTCGCATGCAAAGGGTAGTAAACCAAAAGAGGATGGATGTACATTGCAACGACGGAGCCAGTGGTGTTACACGACAGGGACCGACCGCCTGCAGGTAGCTGCAAACGACCGGCAACTATCATGCGGACCATTGCATGAAAGTAAGAACAAAGTTGCATGCAAAGGGTTGAGAACGCAATACATAAAGCAATATAGCAATACCAACTAGATTTCGCCAAACACTACGGCAAAACCTATTCAACACGAGCCATCTAGCCACGAACTTGATTTGAAAGCAATACGCCGAAGTACGGAGTTAAGGACGGGATATGACATTTAGCCGAGCTTTACAGCAATAACCTGACGCGCCTGATCGCCTTTCGGTATGCACAAATAGATTTTTTTCTGCCACAATGAATTTTAATTTATCCCCCAAAATTCTCTATGTTAAACTGCAATTATTCCTAAGAATTTAATTATTGACTCCCGAATGTAATCCAAATAAAACTCCAGACCGTCCAATTTTAAATGGACACTATCATTCCGAAAGAGTGGTGTCCGCGCATCAAAATCTGGACTAATGATGTCACTTTTCCCAGATGACGTCACTTTTTTGTAGTTAGGATTTAAACGCGAGTAACAAAGTGCTAGCCCGTCTGTTTGAAAATACTTTAATCTATGTTTTAACGTATACTATCATAAATTCAAACCTATTTCCGGTTGTAAAGATTAACACAGCTGGAAGACCATCTGAATAGTTTCATAATAACCTCCAAAAGGTAACCCTCGGAAGCCAGATCTGTAGCTCTTCCTATTCTGAAGCTGTGTGTTGTATAATTTGCACTTGTAAGGTTAGACTTACGGATTGCTTGCGACAACACAGCTGAAAACTGAGCTAGTCACAACCGAGCCATCACAATGACAAATAAAGGAGACTGTTTTTTGGCCACTTTTAATAAAAATTTAACCGCAAAAGGAATATGTTCTTTG
>NW_026459637.1:0-17486 GCF_021730395.1 Mercenaria mercenaria
ATTATTTTATTTAATAACAAGAGCTGTCTGTAAAAGCCAATGCTCGACTATTCGAACTGTTGTTCCAGAAGCAGGAATATTACCTTAAATGCAAAAATATCTATAGCAGGCTGTCTAGCATACCCTGACAAAAAATTAGGGCTAATTTTAGGGCAATTTGTACAAAAAAATAGGGCTAAAATTAGGAATTTGGTACAATTTTAAGTAAATTTTAGGGCTAAATTTAGGAATTTTCAAATTAAAATATGGACTTTACAGACCATGTAATGTACTTACCTTTATGTGATTGACATAAAAGTAACTCACAAATAGTGCTTTATTTACAGAAAAGACGTCTACCAGCTTTCCACTGTTTTCAGCTATTGTTGGCTGTATCCTGGAAATAAACAGAAATGAGAATTAACTACTTTGACTAAAAGTACACATTAAAAATAGCACAGTGTCACTAGCTATACACTTACTACGTCTGACTGTAAAGAGTTTAATTATGGCCTCCTCTTCTCCCCTTATAGCCATCACAATCCACACCATATTTTTTTATTCTTTAATTTTTTAAACAAGAAACAATGCCAAAAAGTAAGAAATGCTGTCAACTGGAGTACAGTGTATTGCCAGCAACAGTGCATATCAGAGTACACAAATTGAGAGTGAACTAAGACAAGTGTTCAACAAACTCATAACTATGATTAACTTGTACAGAAATTATAACACACTTATTACCAACAAATACATAGTTTTACAACATTCAGCATGGACATCAGGTACTTGATATACTTAGAAAATACAAATTAAACCAGCACAGGTCATTAAATTAGCAAATTCACAAAAACTGTTTCCAAGCCATACATTTGTTGACATCAGTGCATGATTGTGAGAAAAATCTCAAGAATAGTCTCCTCTTCACCCTTTTCAGCTATCACATTCCACAATAAACAATTTGTTAATTTGAAGCATTGACAGCTCAAAAAATTGCAGTGGGAAAAATATACATCTAATAAAAATGTTGATGGGCATCAGTTACATATTTGACTAGAAACTTGTATAGCTTGCAAACAATACATACATGTATAAAGAATAAATCTGAGCTGTGATCACATATTACATAATTATGAAGAACAGGCCAAGTAAATAATCAGAATCTGACCTGATTTTTTATTATGTCTACACCTATATACACCTATTAACTAGGTATTACTTCTGCACTATGTGTATGCTACACTTCCAGTGAAGGAGCACTAAATATCCCTCAGATAATCTTCACTGGGAAATAGATCTTTCAAGTATCACAATTTACCTTCAGAAATCCTATCTCTGTCATCTAGTCACAACCAATAACAAGCTGAACCCATGGATCCACTGGTAAACTGCTTTGAACTGTGCTAAACTGTTTTTTCTGAATTAGAACCTTTAAACAACATTTAAAACATTTTCTCTTTTTGATCATTGCAAAAAAGTTAAAAAATTAGGAATCTTTGTGAAAAAACAGGGCCTTTTTAGGAATTTCCTTTGATTTTTTAAAAAAAATAGGAATTTTAGCCAAATTGAAAAAAAATAGGAAAAAGTAGGAATTTTAGGGACGCTAGACAGCCTGCTATAGTGTTTCAATCCAGTATCTGCATTAGTTTGGAGTAACTTGCATGCAAAACTTTTAACTAGAAGTTTTAAGTTCAAAAGGGGACATAATTTTGGAAAATACATGTCAGAGTTATGGGACTTGATGCTATGACCTAGTTTTATAAACCCGAAGAAACATGTAAAGTTTCAATTCAAAATTTGCATTAGTTTTTGAGATAGTTACTTGCATGCAAAACTTTAACCAGGATTTTCTTGGCCAAATTACATGTCAGAGCTATGGGACTGGATGCTATCATCTAGTTTTATAATCCTGAAGACACATGTGAAGTTTCAAACCAATATCTGTATCAGTTTTGGAGATAGTAATTTTTAGGCAAATTTTCCAAGTCCAAAAGGGGGCATAATTTGCCGAAAATACATATCAGAGTTATGGAACTTGACCCTGTAAGGTAAGTTATTGACCTAGAAAAAGAAGTTTCAAAGCTATATGCCTTTAAATGATTGCTATATGTACTTGCATGCGACACTTTAACCAAGGTCAGATGCTGACACCAACACAAGGGTAAGTAGAATATAGTACAGCTAACAAGAGCTGTCACTAATGGTGACAAATGCCCCCGCAGCACCTTGACCTTTGACCTGGTGACCTAAAAGTCAGTAGGGGTCGTGTACTCAATAAGTACTATCAGCAGGTGAAGTTTGAAGGTCCTGGGTGCAGTGGTTCGCGAGTAAAGTGCTTTCATGCAAGAAGTTAACGTTGTGACTAACGAACTAACTAACTAACGAACAAACGGACGGACAGTTGAAAACTAATATGCCTCCCTTTGGGGGCATAAAAATCTGAATCTGATCAAGCTAAACTTCACAACAGAATGAGTATGTTACAACAAAAATAAGTGTCTTAAAGATTTTAATCAATCAATATTTGGTAAAGAAAACATATTTTTAGATTTTATGGAAGTCCCTGAGAAAAGAAATGAATCCTGGCTACATAAAAGACGTATTTTGTACCCAACATAAATTTCAATCAAAATTTACCCATGAGAGGTAACCAAGGGTGTAGCCAGGCATGTATAGGCATGGTGTCTGTGAGTGGGTTCCAGTTTTCGACCTCCTGCATCAACCGTGGTAACACAAGCTGGTCTAGTATGTTCTCCATCACCCAAGTTGGTAACAATGGCATCCATGTCTCCAACAACTCTATCACTGGATCACATTGTCTGCAACTCCATTTCCTGCAACCATCAATTTGACCAAAGTGAACTTTCTGTTTTAATCAACTATGTTTTACCATGTTTGTTTTCTTACAATAAAATCCAAAACAAAACAATAAATAATGAATCTTTTTGTTCATTCATACTTTTAAACTGTGAAGCAGAAACCAGAGTGATGGTCTAGTGGTTAATATGTATTATGCTCATCCCTGAGGTTTCAGGTTCAAGATTTAATGGGGTCACAATGGCACCTCTCTGAATGATACCTGCATACAAGCACTGTTTTTTTTACATGAAGCAGACTTTGTACAGTGATTAAACAAGCGGACCATGATGGTCCTGAATCGCTCACCTCTTCCCACATCACCCAGTTTTTAGTATGACGTTGTTTTTTCTATTATTTGACATAGTGACCTAGTTTTTAAACTCATGTGACCCAGTTTTGAACTTGACCTAGATATTATCAAGATAAAAATTCTGACCAATTTTCATGAAGACCCATTGAAAAATATGGTCTCTAGAGAGGTCACAAGGTTTTTCTATTATTTGACCTATTGACCTAGTTTTCGAAGGTATGTGACCCTGTTTTGAATTTTAACTAGATATCATCAAGATGAACATTCTCACTAATTTTCATGAAGATCTCATGAAAAATAGGGCCTCTAAATAGGTCACAAGGTTTTTCTATTTTTATACCTACTGGCCTAGTTTTTGACCGCACGTGACCCAGTTTCGAAACTGACCTAGATATCATCAAGGTGAACATTCAGATCAATTTTCATGAAGATCCATTGAAAAATATGGCCTTTAGAGAGGTCGAAAGATTTTTCTAATTTTAGACCTACTGACCTAGTTTTTGACCGCAGTTGACCCAGTTTCAAACCTGACCTAGATATCATCAAGATGGACATTCAGACCAAATTTCATACAGATCCCATGAAAAGTATGGCCTATATTCATACAGATCCCATGAAAAGTATGGCCTCTAGCGAGGTCACAAGGTTTTTTAATATTTGACCTACTGACCTAGTTTTATATGCCACGTGACCCAGTTTCAAACTTGACCTAGATATCATCAAGGTGAACATTCTGACCAATTTTCATGAAGATCCATTCAAGGGTATGGCCTCTAGAGAGGTCACAAGGTTTTTCTATTTCAAGACCTACTGACCTAGTTTTTGATCGCAGTTGACCCAGTTTCAAACTTGACCTAGATATCATCAAGATAAACATTCAGACAAACTTTCATACAGATCCATTGAAAAATATGGCCTCTAGGGAGGTCACAACGTTTTTTCATTATTTGACCTACTGACCTACTTTTTGATGGCACATGACCCACTTTCGAACTTGACCTAGATATCATCAAGATGAACATTCTGACCAATTTTTTTGGAGATCCATTCACAAGTATGGCCTCTAGAGAGGTCACAAGGTTTTTCTATTTTTAGACCTACTGACATAGTTTTTGACCGCACATGACCCTGTTTCGAACTTGACCTAGATATCATCATGATGAACATTCAGACCAACTTTCATACAGATCCCATGAAACATATGGCCTTTAGAGAGGTCACAAGGTTTTTCTATTATTTGACCTACTGACCTAGTTTTTTGAAGGCACGTGACCCACTTTCGAACTTGACCTAGATATCATCAAGATGAACATTCAGACCAACTTTCATACAGATCCTATGAAAAATATGGCCTCTAGAGAGGCCACAAGGTTTTTCTATTATTTGACCTACTGACCTAGTTTTTGACTGCATGTGACCCACTTTCAAACTTGGCCTAGATATCATCAAGGTGAACATTCTGACCAATTTTCATGAAGATCTCATGAAATATATGGCCTCTAGAGAGGTCACAAGGTTTTTCTATTTTTAGACCTACTGATCTAGTTTTTGACCGCACGTGACAAAGTTTCGAACTTGACCTAGATATCATCAAGATGAACATTCAGACCAATTTTAATACAGATCCCATGACAACAGGACCATGATGGTCCTGAATCGCTCACCTCTTCCCACATGACCCAGTTTTGAGTATGACGTCGTTCTTTCTATTATTTGACATAGTGACCTAGTTTTTGAGCTCATGTGACCCAGTTTTGAACTTGACCTAGATATTATCAAGATAAAAATTCTGACCAATTTTCATGAAGATCCATTGAAAAATATGGTCTCTAGAGAGGTCACACCAATATACATGGACCTCAAATACAAAACCTAAAGTATACTGCAGACTTGATTTCTTTATTGTTTCAGAGTACCTTTCAAATTTAGCGAGCAAATGTAACATAATACCGGGCTTTAAAACTGACCACTCTTCAGTTAGTCTAAACTTAAAATTGGAAAAAAGTAGTAGGGGACCAGGTTATTTTAAGCTGAACAACAGCATTCTACTAGATAATGAATTTAAGACAACACTCCAAAGAAATATCATTGAAACAGCTGCAATAAACTCAGAGCTCAGCCAGACACTCTTTGGGAAATCATAAAGGGAACAATAAGAAACACAGCTATTAGATATTCAACCTTCAAAAAGAGAAATGATAACATACAAGAAGTAACATTAATAAAGGAAATAAATGAATTAAAAGAAGAAGCTGAACAACTTATTGACAACAACAACAACAATAATAATGACAATAATAATAATGACAATGATAATAATGATAATAATATAACGGATAGAATTTCAGAAAAGAGAATGAACTGGAAAACCTGTATGATAAAAAAATTAACGGTATTCTGTTAAGATCCAAAGCTATCCATATTGATGGAAATGAAAAGAATTCAAAATATTTTGCAAATTTAGAGAAAAGGAGAGCAGAGAAAAAAAATATTTCAAAATTGATTATAGATGGAGAGGAAATTACTGACAATAATGCAATACTGACACAAGAAGTTAAATTTTACAGATCACTATATAAAGAAAAACCTCAAATCCAGTCAGATATAAACTTCTTTAAAGAAGATATTGTTAAATTATCTACGAAGAACAAACTTCATGTGAAGGTGAACTCACAGAAAACGAATGTAAACTTGCACTCTTTCAAATGAAAAATCAGAAATCTCCTGGGTCTGACGGATTGACTACTGAATTTTTTAAACTATATTGGAATGATATTAAAACCTATTTTTGAATGGTATAAATTTTGCCTATAGGAAAGGTGAACTCTCAGAATTACAGAAACAAAGTATAATAACACTCTTACCCAAAACAGATAAAGATCAAACAAATCTCTCGAATTGGAGACCAATAAGTCTGCTAAATATTGACTACAAAATAGCAACAAAAACAATCTCTAATCGAATAAAAAAAGTTCTTAACAAGATCATTACTCATGAACAAACAGGCTTTATCAAGGGACGCTATATTGGAGAGAATGTCCGTCTAATATTTGGAATCATAGAATATATTGAAAGCAAAAATGAATCTGCCTTACTCTTTTTCTCAGATTACAGAAAAGCTTTTGATAGCTTAAATCATGAATTTATCATACAATGCTTGAACTATTTTAATTTTGGTCCATCACTTATAGACTGGGTAAAACTCTTCTATAAAAATATAAGCAGTATTATGATAAATAACGGATATCTGACAGAAAATTTCCCTATAAAACAAGGTGTAAGACAAGGATGCCCTTTATCTTCGTCCTTATTCATAATATGTATTCAACTTCTTACAAATGAAGTAGCCAGAGACACAGAAATTAAAGGAATAAAAATAAATAATACAGAGATAAAACAAACCCTTTTGCAGATGATGCTACATATATAAATAATGGAGAAAAAACTTCCTTTGAAAAACTGATAAAAGTTATCAATGAATTTGGTAAAATATCTGGATTAGCATTAAATACATCAAAATCTATAGTATTAAAATTGGGAACCCTTAAAAACATTAAATTGAACTATGCAGAAAATATGAATTTTACTTGGACATCAAAACAAGCAAGAACCCTTGGTATAACTTTTCATACAGATTTAAACGCAATACTGAACTTAATTTAGAACCAAAATTACAGGAATTTACAAATTGTTTAAAACAATGGCAGCACAGAAAACTTACTCTGATGGGAAAGGTAACAGTAATCAAAACATTTGCTTTACCTAAACTTATATATCCCTTCACAGTACTTGAAAATCCACCAGAAAGTATTGTCAAAGATATAACAACAAAAATTTTTAAGTTCTTATGGATGGAAAAAATGATAAAATCAAAAGAAACACTCTCTTCAGTAATTACAGTTTAGGAGGCCTTAAGTTAACAGATATTAATACATTCCTAACTTCTATTAAAGCATGTTGGGTAAAGCGCATAACTTCGAATGAAAATAATGGTTACTGGAAAGTCTTTTATGGAAACATACTTAACAGGGTTGGTAATACTTTCATTCTACAATGCAATATGAACCAGAAAGATGTATCAAGAATATGCACAGGTCACCCTTTTTTGAAAGATGTACTTGTTTCATGGTTTTTAATAAACAGTTATTATGCTGAAAACAATGAATTACAAAAACATATAATATGGAACAATAGTGAAATTAAACTTGGAAATAATGTAATCTACTGGACAAGATGGCATGAAAAAGGTATACAATTCATTGATCAACTTTTTGATTTTAGAACAAATACATGGTATCAATTTGAAGACGCAAAACAAATACTTGATCTGAATGAGACTGACTTTTTGAAATATCATCAGTTAGTATCAGCAATTCCGAAAAATCTTAAAGACCTTATTTCAATGCAATTTCTTTATGGAAGCAAAACCAACCACCTTATTGAGAAACTGAAATCAAGTAAAACCCCAAACAAGTTTCTTTATAACCTTTTAATGAGTAAGAAAACATATGAAAAACCAACAGCTATATTCAAATGGAAAACATTCTTGATGATAAGGAAATTGATTGGAAAAAAGTTTTTAGTAACCCATTCAAAGCCACAATAGATAACAATCTTAGAAGTTTTCAATATAAATTGTTAATGCGCTTGCTCCCAACAAACAAATATCTTTATAAATGTAAATTGTCTCAAAGTAATTTATGTGATTTCTGTTGCATGAGTAATGAGAGTATAGAACATTTAATTTGGGAATGTCCAAAGGTACAAATTTTCTGGAACAGACTACAAGTCTTTCTGGAAAATAAGGGATACAATGAGTTAAAACTAAATATAAAGGATGTTTGTTTTGGTTACATAGGTAACACAGATAAAGAAGATATCCTAAACTTTATCATTATTCTTGGTAAATTTTTTATCTTTAAAATGAAATATACAAAAAATGTTCCTTCTTTTGATAACTTTTTTACATTTTTCAAGCAGAGAATTAGAATTGAAAAAGAAATAGCAATGATTAATGACAGGCTCCATAAATATGAAGAAAAATGGTTAAATTTTACTGAAGTGGACTAATATTGAAATAAGCCAAGCCTCTCAGCTACACAATACAGTACCAAACTATCAATTACGAAAAACAGGAAACGAACAACACTATCCTTTAAAAATATCCTTCCTTATGCCTTTTAGGATCATGATTCCAAGTGACATAACTCAACTCTTACTCTTCTCACTCTCCCTTCTCATCCTTCCATTCTTGCCTGAATGATTATTATCTTTCCCACTGTCCTTTCACTTCAAAACTCGTTAACTTTTATTTAAATCTCTTAGATATAAACATGTAAATCTAGTTGTATTATTGTGTTTGAGTGTAATTTGAAATATAAACGATTTGTATGTTTGTATTTATGATTGAAAAATAAAAGAGAAAAAAAAAAAAAGATTTTTCTATTATTTGACCTACTGACCTATTTTTTTGACCGCACGTGACCCAGTTTCAAACTTGACCTAGATATCATCAAGATGAACATTCAGACCAACTTTAATACAGATCCCATGACAAGAGGACCATGATGGTCCTGAATCGCTCACCTCTTCCCACATGACCCAGTTTTGAGTATGACGTCGTTTTTTCTATTATTTGACATAGTGACCTAGTTTTTGAGCTCATGTGACCCTGTTTTGAACTTTAACTAGATATCATCAAGGTGAACATTCTCACTAATTTTCATGAAGATCTCATGAAAAATATGGCCTCTAGAGAGGTCAGAAGGTTTTTCTATTTTTATACCTACTGGCCTAGTTTTTGACCGAACGTGACCCAGTTTCAAAACTGACCTAGATATCATCAAGGTGAACATTTAGATTAATTTTCATGAAGATCCATTGAAAAATATGGCCTCTAGAGAGATCAAACGATTTAAATAATTTTAGACCTCAGGGTTTCAGAAATCTGCAAATTTATTGGTAGCCTATTGGGCTACCAAAATTTTAATCTGGTAGCCCAAACATTTAAGTTTATTTGGCAATGGCCATTTCGGTTTATTTACAATGTGCTTCTATACTACAGTGGATGGAATGATTAAATTAATAGAGATTTCATATTTTTAGCCATACGCACATCGTTATAAATTTTGTTCTCTTAAATAGCAATTACCGTTAGTCCTTTTTCTCATTTTAGAAGATAAAACTACATGTTTTTAAACTGAGAATATTATCAGGAGTAGTCCTGATAGTTATTGCAACATGGCAATAAAAAAACAAGAGGACCATGATGGTCCTGAATCGCTCACCTGTTCCCACATGACCCAGTTTTCAGTATGAAGTCGTTTTTTCTATTATTACATAGTGACCTAGTTTTTAAGCTCATGTGACCCAGTTTTGAATTTCATCTAGATTTCATCAAGATAAAAATTCTGACCAATTTTCATGAAGATCCATTGAAAAATATGGCCTCTAGAGGGATCACAAGGTTTTTCTATTATTTGACCTATTGACCTAGTTTTCAAAGGTACGTGACCCTGTTTTGAACTTGACCTAGATATCATCAAGGTGAACATTCTGACCAATTTTCATGAAGATCTATTGAAAAATATGGCCTCTAGAGAGGTCAAAGGATTTTTCTAATTTTAGACCTACTGACCTAGTTTTTGACCGCAGTTGACCCAGTTTCAAACTTGACCTATATATCATCAAGATGAACAGTCAGACCAACTTTCATACACATCCCATGAAAAATATGGCCTCTAGAGAGGTCACAAGGTTTTTTCATTATTTGACCTACTGACCTGCATTTTGATGGCACATGACCCAGTTTCGAGCTTGACCTAGATATCATCATGATGAACATTCTGACCAATTTTTATGAAGATCCATTCAAAAGTATGGCCTCTAAAGAGGTCACAAGGTTTTTCTATTTTTAGACCTACTGACCTAGTTTTTGACTGCACGTGACACAGTTTTGAACTTGACCTAGATATCATCAAGATGAACATTCAGACCAACTTTCATACAGATCCCATGAAAAATATGGCCTTTAGAGAGGTCACAAGGTTTTCTATTATTTGACTTACTGGCCTAGTTTTTGATGGCACGTGACCCAGTTTCTAACTTGACCTAGATATCATCAAGGTGAACATTCTGACCAATTTTCATGAAGATCTTGTGAAATATATGGCCTCTAGAGAGGTCACAAGGTTTTTCTACTTTTAGACCTACTGACCTAGTTTTTGACCGCACGTAACCCAGTTTCGAACTTGACCTAGATATCATTAAGGTGAACATTCTGACCAATTTTAATAAAGACCCCATGAAAAATGTGACCTCTAAAGTGGTCACAAGGTTTTTCTATTATTTGACCTACTGACCTAGTTTTTGATGGCACATAACCCAGTTTCAAACTTGACCTAGATATCATCAAGGTGAACATTCTGAACCAATTTTCATGAAGATCTTGTGAAATATTTGGCCTCTAGAGAGGTCACAAGGTTTTTTCTATTTTTAGACCTACTGACCTAGTTTTTGACCGCACGTGACCCAGTTTCGAACTTGACCTAGATATCATCAAGGTGAACATTCTGACCAATTTTCATAAAGACCCCATGAAAAATGTGACCTCTAAAGTGGTCACAAGGTTTTTCTATTATTTGACCTACTGACCTAGTTTTTGAAGGCATGTAACCCAGTTTCAAACTTGACCTAGATATCATCAAGGTGAACATTCTGACCAATTTTCATGAAGATCTTGTGAAATATATGGCCTCTAGAGAGGTCACAAGGTTTTTCTATTTTTAGACCTACTGACCTAGTTTTTGACCGCACGTGACCCAGTTTCGAACTTGATCTAGATATCATCAAGTTGAACATTCTGACCAATTTTCATAAAGACCCTATGAAAAATGTGACCTCTAGAGTGGTCACAAGGTTTTTCTATTATTTGACCTACTGACCTAGTTTTTGAAGGCACGTAACCCAGTTTCGAACTTGACCTAGATATCATCAAGGTGAACATTCTGACCAATTTTCATGAAGATCTTGTGAAATATATGGCCTCTAGAGAGGTCACAAGGTTTTTCTATTTTAAGACCTACTGACCTAATTTTTGACCGCACGTGACCCAGTTTCGAACTTGACCTAGATATCATCAAGGTGAACATTCTGACCAATTTTCATAAAGACCCCATGAAAAATGTGACCTGTAGAGTGGTCACAAGCAAAAGTTTACGCACGGACGGACGGACGCACGCACGGACGGACGACGGACGCTGCGCGATCACAAAAGCTCACCTTGTCACTTTGTGACAGGTGAGCTAAAAAAGGAATGCAAATCAATTTTTATAAACTAAACTTGCAAATTCCTTAGAACTTACTAACTTAGATCTGTAAGTGTATGAATTGTAATTTATCTCAAAATTATTTAAAGTTGATCCTGTCTGATTCTAAACATATGCCTGGTTTAATAAACAGACTAGAACCGCGTATATAACCGCGTATATAACATCTCTCAGTTATCTTGACACTGTGTATTCACTTATCCGAATTTATGTTAGTCCAAAATTCTGTATACTTTCTGATGTTTTACAAAATCATGGTAGATTTTTTTTGCATATTAGGCAAGTATTTAAACTGAAAAGCATAAACAATCAGTGTAAGCACTAAACTGCCTCAATATCAAATATCTGTTCTTTCCATTCTGATCGCTCGATAAAATTTAATACTGAGGTCAGCGAAACTGAAAGTACACTTTGGCAGGGGGCGCTAAAATGACGTAATTTTAAGACTGGTTTGCATATTGTTTTAAACAATACCTATCAGCGACTTTGATGTTACTGGATCAGTCTAAAATCAATCTTGCACAGGTTTTTGTAAACATTTGCCTGCGGGTACGATTAAATGGTTAATTGTTTGCCGACTGTGACAGTAGGTGTTAAGATAATTAAAGCCTCGGGCATGTATCTCTTGATAAACAAGGGGATTATAGACAACTATCAAAATTATATCTGAAGGCTAAATAAATGATTTCCGGGCTATTCGATATGGAGTTTCACGGTAGCCCGCCGGGCACGCTCTGAAAAAATTTAGTAGCTCGACAGAATTTTCTGGTAGCCCCCGGGCTCCGGACATAGGATTTCTGAAACCCTGGACCTACTGACCTAGTTTTTGACCAAGTTTCAAACTTGACCTAGATATCATCAAGGTGAACATTCAGACCAACTTTCATACAGATCCCATGAAAAGTATGGCCTCTAGAGAGGTCACAAGGTTTTTTTATAATTTGACCTACTGACCTAGTTTTTTTAAGGCACGTGACCCAGTTTCAAATTTGACCTAGATATCATCAAGGTGAACATTCTGACCAATTTTTATGGAGATCCATTCACAAGTATGGCCTCTAGAGAGGTCACAAGGTTTTTCTATTTTTAGACCTACTGACATAGTTTTTGACCGCACATGACCCTGTTTCGAACTTGACCTAGATATCATCAAGATGAACATTCTGACCAACTTTCATAAAGATCCCAAGAAAAATGTGACCTCTAGAGTGGTCACAAGCAAAAGTTTACGGATGCACGGACGGACGGACGACGGACACCGCACGATCACAAAAGCTCACCTTGTCACTTTGTGACAGGTGAGCTAAAAAATATGGCCTTTAGAGGGGTCACAAGGTTTTTCTATTGTTTGACCTACTGACCTAGTTTTTGAAGGCATGTGACCCAATTTCAAACTTGACCTAAATATAATCAAGATGAACGTTCTGACCAATTTTCATGAAGATCTTTTGAAATATATGGCCTCTAGAGAGGGCACAAGGTTTTTCTATTTTTAGACCTACTGACCTAGATTTTGAAGGCACGTGACCCAGTTTCAAAGTTGACTTAGATATCATCAAGGTGAACATTCTGACCAACTTTCATAAAGATCTCATGAAAAATGTGACCTCTGGAGTGATCGCAAGCAAAAGTTTACGGACGCACGCACGGACAACGGACGACGGACACCGTGCGATCACAAAAGCTCACCTTGTCACTTTGTGACATGTGAGCTAAAAATTCGAAAACTTTCATTACTAAGACGCTGAAATAAAGCCAATGTTTTTGACGAACTGAAATACTCAGAAAAATCATGGTAGTGATATATACATTAAGGAACATCTGTGTAAAATTATTTCAAAACAAGAGGACCATGATGGTCCTGAATCGCTCACCTCTTCCCACATGATCCAGTTTTGAGTATGACGTCGTTTTTTCTATTATTTGACATAGTGACCTAGTTTTTGAGCTCATGTGACCCAGTTTTGAACTTGACCTAGATATTATCAAGATAAAAAATCTAACCAATTTTCATGAAGATCCATTGAAAAATATGGTCTCTAGAGAGGTCACAAGGTTTTTCTATTATTTGACCGATTGATCTAGTTTTATAAGGCACGTGACCCAGTTTCAAACTTGACCTAGATATCATCAAGGTGAACATTCTGACCAATTTTCATGAAGATCCATTCAAGGGTATGGCCTCTAGAGAGGTCACAAGGTTTTTCTATTTCAAGACTACTGACCTAGTTTTTGATCCCAGTTGACCCAGTTTCAAACTTGACCTAGACATCATCAAGATAAACATTCAGACCAACTTTCATACAGATCCCATGAAAAATATGGCCTCTGAGAGGTCACAACGTTTTTTCATTATTTGACCTACTGACCTACTTTTTGATGGCACGTGACCCATTTTCGAACTTGACCTAGATATCATCAAGATGAACATTCTGACCAATTTTTATGGAGATCCATTTACAAGTATGGCCTCTAGAGAGGTCACAAGGTTTTCCTATCTTTAGACCTACTGACCTAGTTTTTGACCGCACGTGACCCAGTTTCGAACTTGACCTAGATATCATCAAGATGAACATTCAGACTAGTTTTCATACAGATCCCATGAACAAGAGGGCCAAGATGGCCCTAGGTCGCTCACCTTAGAAACACACCATAACAGTGTAAAACATGTTTGACCTAGTGATTTCATGGAAACAAATATTCTGACCAATTTTCATTAAGATTGGACCAAAAAATTGTTCTCTTGTGATAAAACAAGCATTTTCTTAGATATGACCTAGCTTTTAACCCTAGATGACCCATGTTCAAACTCGACCTAGATTTTATCAAGGCAATCATTCTAACCAAAATTCATGAAGATCAATTGAAAAATACAGCCTCTATCACATACACAAGTTTTTTCTTTGATTTGACCAAGTGACCTTGTTTTTGACCTCAGATGACCCATATTCAAATTCGACCTAGATTTCATTAAGGTAATCATCCTGACCAAATTTCATAAAAATCAATTGAAAAAAAAATCAGTCTCTATCGCATACACAAGATTTTTCTTTAATTTGACCTAGTGACCTAGTTTTTGACCTCAGATAACCCATATTCAAACTCGACCTAGATTTCATCAAGGCAATCACTCTGACCAAATTTCATGAAGATCAATTGAAAAATACATCCTCTATTGCATACACAATGTTTTTCTTCGATTTGACCTAGACCTAGTTTTTGACCCCAGATGACCCATTTTGGAACTCAGCCTAGATTTTATGAAGGTAATCATTCTGGCTAAATTTCATGAAGATCAGTTGAAAAATAAAACCTGTATTGCATACACAAGGTTTTGGTTTAATTTGACCTAGTGACCTAGTTTTTGACCCCAGATGACCCATTTTCGAACTTGGTCTAAATTTCATCAAGGTAATCATTCTGACCAAAATTCATGAAGATCAATTGAAAAATACAGCCTCTATCGCATACACAAGGTTTTTCCTTGATTTGACCTAGTGACCTAGTTTTTGACCCCAGATGACCCATTTTCGAACTCTGCCTAGATTTCATCAAGGTAATCATTCTGACTAAAATTCATGAAGATCAATTGAAAAATACCGCCTCTATCGCATACACTAGGTTTTTCTTTGATTTGATCTAGTGACCTAGTTTTTGACCCGAGATGACCCATTTTCAAACTCAGCCTAGATTTCATCAAGGCAATCATTCTGACCAATATTCATGAAGAATAATTGAAAAATATAGCCTCTATCGCATACATAAGGTTTTTCTTTGATTTGACCTGTGACCTACTTTTTGACCCCAGATGACCCATTTTCGAACTCGGCCTAGATTTCATCAAGGCAATCATTCTGACCAAAATTCATGAAGATTAATTGAACAAGAGGACCATGATGGTCCTGAATCGCTCACCTCTTCCCATATGACCCAGTTTTGAGTATGACGTCATTTTTTCTATTATCTGACATAGTGACCTAGTTTTTGAGCTCATGTGACCCAGTTTTTAACTAGACCTAGATATTATCAAGATAAAAATTCTGACCAATTTTCATGAAGATCCATTGAAAAATATGGTCTCTAGAGAGGTCAAAAGATTTTAATAATTTTAGACCTACTGACCTACTTTTTGACCGCAGTTGACCCAGTTTCAAATTTGACTTAGATATCATCAAGATGAACATTCAGACCAACGTTCATACAGATCCCATGAAAAGTATGGCCTCTAGAGAGGTCACAAGGTTTTTTTTATTATTTGACCTACTGACCTAGTTTTTTATGGCATGTGACCCAGTTTCAAACTTGACCTAGATATCATCAAGATGAACATTCTGACCAATTTTTATGGAGATCCATTCACAAGTATGGTCTCTAGAGAGGTCACAAGGTTTTTCTATTTTTAGACCTAATGACCTAGTTTTTGACCGCACATGACCCTGTTTCGAATTGGACCTAGATATCATCAAGATGAACATTCAGACCAATTTTCATACAGATCCCATGAAAAATATGGCCTTTAGAGAGGTCACAAGGTCTTTCTATTATTTGACCTACTGACCTAGTTTTTGATGGCACATGACCCACTTTCAAACTTGACCTAGATATCATCAAGATGAACATTCAGACCAATTTTCATACAGATCCCATGAAAAATATGGCCTCTAGAGAGGTCACAAGGTTTTTCTATTATCTGACCTACTGACCTAGTTTTTGACCGCACATGACCCACTTTCGAACTTGGCCTAGATATCATCAAGGTGAACATTCTGACCAATTTTCATGAAGATCTCATGATATATATGGCCTCTAGAGAGGTCACAAGGTTTTTCTACTTTTAGACCTACTGACCTAGTTTTTGACCGCACATGACCCAGTTTCGAACTTGACCTAGATATCATCAAGATGAACATTCAGACCAACTTTCATACATACCCCATGAAAAATATGGCCTCTAGAATCAAAAGGGTTTTTCATTTTTTTGGCCTCTGCCCTAGTTTTTGACGGCACGTGCCCCCATTTTCGAACTTGACCAGATAAAACAGGGAAACGTTCCTTTTTTTAAAACTTGTAAATTAGGCCTCTAAAAGGGGCCGGGTTTTCTTTTTTAGACCTACTGACCTTTTTTGAGGGCAATGACCCATTTCGAGCTTGACCTAGAATACAAGGTGAACATTCTGCCCAAAGTTTCATGAAGACTTTAAATAAGGGCCTAAGAGTCACAAGGTTTTTCTTTTTTTTAGACCTACTGACCAGTTTTTGAGGCACAGACCCTTTTTCGAGCTGACCTAGATATCTCAAGATGAACATTCTGCCCAAACTTTCAAAGATCCCATGAAAAGTACCTCAAAGTGGTCACAAGCAAAAGTTTACGAGGGAGGGGACGCACCACACGAGGGACACCCGCATCCAAAGCCCCTTTTCACTTTGTGACGGGTGAGCTAAAAATACAGCCCTATCGCATAAAAAGGTTTTTTTTTTGGGTTTTGCTATGACCTTTTTTTTGATCCAATACCCATTTTCGAACTCCCCTAGATTTTATCAAGGTTATCTTCGACCAAAATTCAGAAAAAATTTTAAAAAATACAGCCTCATCGCTACACAAGCAAAATGTTGCAGACAGACCGACAGACACGACGCCGGACATTGACATCAAAAAACTCACCTGAGCATTGCCAGGGGCTAAAAATAGGCCTTTAGGACCAAAATTTTTTCTTTTATTTGACCTACTGACCTATTTTTAAAGGGCACGTGACCCTTTCGAACTTGACCTAGATACATCAAGTGAACATTCTGACCAATTTTCATGAATAAATCTCGAAATATAGGGCCCTAAAAGGTCACAAGGTTTTTCTATTTTTAGACCTACTGACCTTTTTTTTGACCGCAGTGACCCTTTTCAAACTTACCTAGATTCATCAAGATAAACTTTCAAACCAACTTCATACAGACCCCATGAAAAATATGGCCTTAGAGAGGTAACAAGGTTTTTCTTTTATTAACCCCAACCTATTTTT
>NW_026459638.1:0-45676 GCF_021730395.1 Mercenaria mercenaria
ACTGACCTAGTTTTTGACGGCACGTGACCCAATTTCGAACTTGACCTAGATATCATCAAGGTGAACGTTCTGACCAATTTTCATGAAGATCTTATGAAATATATGGCCTCTAGAGAGGTCACAAGGTTTTTCTATTTTTAGACCAACTGACCTAGTTTTTGAAGGCACGTGACCCAGTTTCGAACTTGACCTAGATATCATCAAGTTGAACATTCTGACCAATTTTCATGAAGATCTTGTGAAATATATGGCCTCTAGAGAGGTCACAAGGTTTTTCTATTTTTAGACCTACTGACCTAGTTTTTGACGGCACGTGACCCAGTTTCGAACTTGACCTAGATATCATCAAGATGAACATTCTGACCAATTTTCATAAAGATCCCTTGAAAAATGTGACCTCTAGAGTGGTTACAAGCAAAAGTTTACGGACGCACGGACGGACGACGGACACCGCGCGATCACAAAAGCTCACCTTGTCACTTTGTGACAGGTGAGCTAAAAACTGGCAAATATCTGGTTAGAGAAGAAAATGTGTTATCAAGACAACTACTACTTCAGTGTTTGCAAGAGTTTTTGTTTATACACAATGCAGTTCTTTAGCTGTACCTTACAATGATCATTAAGCTGAAGGTTTCAAGTAAATTTACAATAGGGAGATTAATTTAGCAAGAGCTGTCAGTATAATATAAGCTATGAGTAAAACTTTAACATTACGATAAGCATATTCTAAGTCGAAAAGGGACCATAATTCAGTCAAAATGCTTGATAGAGTTGCCTCCTCCTTTTTACAGACTGGAGTCATGATGGTAAACAAGTATGCAAAATATGAAAGCAATATCTCAATGGACTTAGAAAACATTTGGAGTGGTACGCAAACTTTAACATTTATTCTAAGTCGAAAAGGAGCCATAATTCAGTCAAAATGCTCGATAGAGTTGCCTCCTCCTTTTTACAGACTGGGGTCATGATGGTAAACAAGTATGCAAAATATGAAAGCAATATCTCAATGGACTTTGAAAATATTTAGGGTGGTACGCAAACTTTAACATTTATTCTAAGTCGAAAAGGGGCCATAATTCAGTCAAAATGCTTGATAGAGTTGCCTCCTCTTTTTAACAGACTGGGGTCATGACGGTAAACAAGTATGCAAAATATGAAAGCAATATCTCAATGGACTTTGAAAATATTTCGGGTGGTACGCAAACTTTAACATTTATTCTAAGTCAAAAAGGGGCCATAATTCAGTCAAAATGCTTGATAGAGTTGCCTCCTCCTTTTTACAGATTGGAGTCATGATGGTAAATGAGTATGCTAAATATGAAAGCAATATCTCAATGGACTTTGAAAATATTTCGGGTGGTACGCAAACTTTAACATTTGTGTGACGCTCACGCTAACGCTCACGCCAATGCCAGGGCGAGTAGGATAGCTCCCCTATTCTTTGAATAGTTGAGCTAAAAAGCAACATTTTTTGGGGTTTTTTTTTTGTTTGTTTGTTTGTGTTTAGTGTCACACTGACACAATTTATGTCATATGGTGACTTTTTCCAGAGTTTGATGCTGAAGGAAAACCTCTGGCACCCCTCCAGGCATTGTTTCACACATGGGCAGCCACCTGCATACAACCACTTATCTTACGTTAGCCTGCTGGAATGAAGAATTCTACACCAGAAGCAAGGTTTTGAACTTACATTGATGAGGGGTAAATGATTCGTAATCAGACATGTTAACCACTTGGTCATGGAGGCCCCAAGTAAAAAAAAAAAAAATCTGATTCTTATACACAGCATCCTCTCAAGGGCCTCTTTCATTCTGTAAAATTATAACAGAATTCCTTGAATTATTCCAAAGTTCTGCTCTAAACAAGAGTGTTAAGAGAAAATTAAATACAGGGAGACAATTAAAAAAGCACAAGAAAGTACTTTTGGTTCTTGTACATTTACACTTCTTCTCTATGGTCCCTCTGTCATTGCAATAGTTATAACAGAATCTCTAAAACAGTTTTTATTGCTCCAACAAAGTGTAATGAGTAAATTAAATAAAGGGTGTTACCTTAAAAAAATTAAGCGAGATAGTTCTTGTACACTTCACTTTCCCTCAAAGGCCAATGCCATTGTGTAAAGTTTTATCCTTTAAAAGGTTTGGTTTAATGCTCCAGAGAAGGTGCTATGAGTAACATTATACAGGTAGATACTACAAGATGAAAGAAAGATTGTGGCACACGGCACTTCCTCTAAATGGCCTTTGTCATTGTTAAAACAAATGCCCTTTAACAGTTTTGCAGTTATACTCCACACAACTGTTATAACTGGACACTTTGCCATATCCCCCTTAGCTTTTCAGGGGGAGTGGGTGGGGAGGGGGGATAATTATGTAAAGGCAAAGAAAGTGTAATCCATATTAAAGTAGTTCTTAAGACCTAATTAATGTTCATTCAAAACTTTCAAACCTGCCCTCCAGTTAGTAACATGAGTTTATCAAACTGAAAGAAATTCTGCGATGAAGGTTGGTGTATTGAGGCTATAACTGACTTGCTGCATTCTGCTGCATACGTCTTCAACAGTGATATCAAACTGGTGGTCGTACTCGAGTCTAAACCAGTAGTTGGTTCCTGTAAAGTATCAAAAACATATACATAATGCTGTTTTTATACAGTATGCAAACAGTTATTGACTCTTCTTTAATGCCATTTGAAAAGCAATGTAAAATGACTTATACAAGTAACAGGGATAGATTTTAACTTGGCACAACTCTAGATTCATTTCAAAATATTGTTTTTTGATTGTAATCAGTAAGTTCTAGGCAATATTTAAAATATAGTAAAGCACTGATTGCTCAAAGCCACAAAAGGATGAACAAAATGAGTTATCAAGGGTACTGAGCGCTCCAAACATAGAAAATATATGGAAAACTGCTGGGACTATATAAATTACTTAGGTTTGACCTAGTGTTTCAGCCATTGATGCTTGATTAAGCAGTGTTTCACTGTATTAAGAAAAGCTGTCTGGTGTGCTAGTCACACAGATTTCTTTTAGTTTAAAACAGAAGGAATCTATATACCTTAACCATACGCCTAAGATATAAGTGTCTACCTACTCCTAGGCCAAAAATGTATTTAACAAGAGCACTGCCTTGCAGGTGCTGACGCTCATCTGATTTTTTTGTATAATAGAAATATTGTCCTACCCATGATTTTCTAAGTCTAAAAAGGGCCATCATTCTTGCAAAAAGCAGGATAGAGTTATGTTTCTTGATGTCTTGTTTTACAGCGTCCGCTTATGATGGTGAAAAACTGTTGCAAGTTTTAAAGCAACAGCTTTGATAGTTTATGAGAAAAGTTGACTTAAACATAATACTCAACCAAGAAAATGATTTTCTAAGTCCAAAAGGGGCAATAATTATTGCAAAAAGCAGGATGGAGTTATGTTGCTTGCTGTACAGGGTCAGCTTATGATGGTGAACAAGTGTTGCAAGTTTCAAAGCAATAGCTTTGATAGTTTAAGAGAAAAAGTTGACCTAAACATAAAATTCAACCAAGAAATCTGATATTTTCTAAGTCCAAAAGGGGCAATAAATCTTGCAAAACGCAGGATGGAGTTACGTTTCTTGCTGTACATGGTCAGCTTATGATGGTGAACAAGTGTTGCAAGTTTTAAAGCAATAGCTTTGATAGTTTAGGAGAAAAGCTGACCTAAACATAAAACTTAACCAAGAAAACTGATTTTCTAAGTCCAAAAGGGGCAATAATTCTTGCAAAAAGCAGGATGGAGTTATGTTTCTTGATGTACAGGGTCAGCTTATGATGGTGAACAAGTGTTGCAAGTTTCAAAGCAATAGCTTTGATAGTTTAAGAGAAAAAGTTGACATAAACATAAAACTTAACCAAGAAATCTGACATTTTCTAAGTACAAAAGGGGCCATAAATCTTGCAAAAAGCTGGATGGAGTTATGTTTCTTGCTATACAGGGTCAGCTTATGATGGTGAACAAGTGTTGCAAGTTTCAGAGCAATAGCTTTGATAGTTTAGGAGAAAAGCTGACCTAAACATAAAACTGAACCAGGCAAGGCCGGCGCAGATGCTGACGCAGATCAAGTGATGACAATAACTCGTCATTTTTTTTCAAAAAAATCAGATGAGCTAATAAAAAGAAGTTTAAAATGACCTAAAAGCAACCCACATCAAGAAATATAATGTCTGGGTCCCGTATTAATTCACAAGCAATACTGGCTCTCTTCATCTCCCCTCCAGATAGTCCAGGTGTGAAAATACCTCCCATCTCTGCAAAATTATAAAAATAAGAAATAAAAAATCTGGTGCATCTAGGATTTTAAACAGGTTATGACTAGATCTTGTTAACTTATTTTCATCAAAATTACCCCTACTAATGCAGACAGAAAAAAGCCAGATTTAAGACCAAATCAAAACCTGTGAACAATAGCAGCCATGGTTTCAACAAAATTTAAAGGTCTAAGTTTATGTTTACTAGCACCTACAACTGCCCTGATGGGGGACACATCTAAAAGAATTCTGATTACTTTAGGTTTTGAAGGATAGTGCAGGATACAGAAAACTCTCCGATTCAACAACCTTCTACTAATATTCTAACATGCCAGGGCAAAAAAGTGAATACTTGTATACTGACTTACCTGTATCTAGACACTTGTTTAAATCTAATGCATCTATCACAGACTGGAGTCTCACATTTTTTTCTTCAACTGACAATTCATCTGGCAATCTTATCATTGCTGTAAACTGTAATATATTCAGGCAATCATATTTTAACCTTTTACCCTGCTGAATTTCTAAAATGGACTGGTCCATCATTCAATTTGGGCAATACCATTTATTATTTCAAGGAATGTTTTCAGAAAATTTACTGACTGAATAGCGAACAGTACAGACCATGATCAGCCTGCACGGATGTACAGGCTGATCTTGGTCTGCACTGGTCACAAAGGCAGAAATATTCCCCGCCAGCAGGCTAAAGGTAAAGTCTATCACTTAAAACATGGGCAAACTGCTGATGCTTATTAAAGAAAGAAATCTCAAATTAAACGAACAATCAATTAAGTTCAGCTGAGACAATTCAAACCTATACATTTAAAATTACAGCCAGAACAATTCTCAGTCTGAGATCTTAATTAAAGCAGAATCAGAGTCTGGGGTTATAAAACTGTGTTTGGTGACTGGTTTCAAATCTCTAGTATCTGATTGGTTTATTTCGAATTCAGTTTTGAATCTAACCAATGACAAAGTGGGATGCTGAGACTGGTCTCCAAACTAAATTTTTAAAATGGACTTGTCCATCATTCAATTTGGGCAGCACCACTTATTATTCAAAGGGGTGTTCACTGAAAATTTACTGACTGAATAGCGAACAGTGCAGACCACGATCAGCCTGCATGGATGTGCTGCCTGATCTTAGTCTGCACTGGTCGCAAAGGCAAAATCACTTGCTGCTAGCTTGTTGAAGGTTAAAACCTCAGATCCTGAACCTGAGGCTAAAAAACTTTGTTTGGAGACAAGTTGCAGAATGTAGCTTTGCTTTTGGTCAATCTCAAATTTATGCCCATAGATAAATTATACAGAGTTACTATATCTCACCATTGTTGTTTTAACGTAATGTAAACTTCTTCAAAACTGTCTTTTACCTCCAAGGTTTCTTTTAAAGTCAAATTTGCAAAGAAGTAGTCCTGTTGCAGAACATAGCACATTCGTCTTCGTAATGATTTATTCAGAGGCGTATTCCCCACACAGATTTCACCACTGTATGAAATGCGTCCATTCAGGGTATTTAGCAGTGTAGTTTTTCCAGCTCCTGAAAAATATTGACAAACTTCTGTGAAATCAGGCCTTAAATTTCATGATTTGTGCTAAAAAAGACATTTTGCTGGAACATGCATTCGAAATTTTTAAAACCTGGAAGAAGATGGGAATTTCATGTATTCATTAGCAAATTTAGGAATTAATTTCAGGGACTGACTTTACAATAAAATCCATTCACCTTGTGTACTATATCATTTTTCTGTTATACAGAAATACTTGTTTATATTATGTATAATTTGGCTTCGTTTTTCAAATCCAATCTTGTAATTGTGTTAACTATATAATTTTATGTCCAATTGTATGTCATGGCTTAAAGTGACTCGTTCACACATTTTAGACAAAAAATCCATAAATATGGGAATTGTGAAAGAGACCAGTAGTACAGACTTACTGACATAATATTTTTGCAATGTATCCTAATAAATGACCAAATATATTGTCCAGAATGGAGTAATTGTTGGGAGTGCTTTGGAAATAATAGAGATATCAACAATTTCTTGCCATTTTTCCAATATCTATTACATATCCCTTACTCTGCTGAATTTCTAAAATGAACTTTTCCATCTTTCAACTGGGACAGTGCCATTAACTGTTAAAAGGGGTGTGTACCAAAAAGATACTGCCTGATTGGTGAACAGTGCATATCATGATCAGACTGCACGGATGTGCAGGCTGATCATGATCTACACTGGTCGCAAAGGCAGAATCAATCTTGTCCAGCATGATAAGGGTTGTTTTCATTCACTTTATCGTTTTTCAGTGTCATATATACATTTATGCCAAACTTCTCAATTTATTTCCATCAAGCAGTTCATTAGAAGAAAGGGTTTTCTATTTTTAGCTGTAGCTGCCCCTAAAGTGGGCCAAGTGCTCCATTTTGAATAAATTTGAGAATGGACCTAAAAATGAATTGTTTAAAAGTTATTTTTCTATTTTAACCTCAAGCGGCCACTATAAGGGGGCAAGTGTCCCTTTGAAAAAGAAATGGGAAAAACACCCTATAATGGTGCTACAGAGTTGTGTGTGTGTGTGGTTTAACATCTTTTTCGACAATTTTTCAGTCATATAAACGACAGTGTCTACTTGTTGAGTACGATGCCAAACTTTATAGTGCTGCCTCACTGGAATATCATGCAGACATGTAACATGATATCCCACAAAGTCACATTATACTGACAAGGGCTGACCAGTCCTAGCACTATCCTCTTTAATGCCGAGTGCCAAGCAAGAAAGCTACTAACTAGTACTATTTTTCACATCTTTGGTATGACGCAACAAGGAATCGAACCCACGACCTCCCGCAATTGAAGCGGGTGCTCTAGCACAAGGCTACCTAGGCAGTCTGCTACAGTCTCAGTTAGTCTGATGAAGATCTATCAAGCTGTTTACGAGAAGAAGTTTTCAAAGTGTTTCACTGTATATCTCTAACATGAACAATAGATAAATAGACAGCACTCAGCTTCTCTTCTTTTATGCATAGACTCAGATACAGACTAACTTGTTCTCCATAGTAACTGGTAACCTCCTCACATGAACCTGAGAAGGGTAGACAAATGGTTTTAAAAGTAAAAGTTGTAGACAAGTTGCTACAACTCATGATGGTTGAACCATCACTTCTCCATTGGAACATATTTCACATTTTACACTTGTCAACGCAGCCATATTTTATCACATAGTTTAACAAGAAAGATCAATTGTACAATTACCACTGGGTGCCATAATAGACAGCAGTTCGCCAGGTGCCACTGTGCCACTGACACTGTGCAAAATCTTTTTCCCTCCAATCTTAACAGACACATTTGACCATTGCAATGCCATATCTGAAAATTTACAACAACAAAAACAGTTACTTAATATATTCACATGCAGTCATGTTTTTGAGAAAAAAATAGAATACTTTAAATCTAAAATACCAAATGCTGGAAGTCATAAGGGAATGAGTAAAATGCCCAAGTTATCAAGAGATTCAAGTAACCAACATAATAGAAATTTTAAGAAAAAGCAGACAGGGACAACATGAATTATTCAAGTCAACCCTAGTATCAGTGCCCAAGTTATCACTGTAGTTCTAATTCCTACTTTTCACCAATTGCCCAAGGTCAACAGTGTATTTATCTTATTAAATGTTTGTCTATGTATGTCTCATCCTTGCATACATTTTACTTAATTATATCACACTTTTACAAAAATAAACATACCATATTAAAAAAAAAAAACAAGGCAAGAATCACCCTTCAGCAGAATATTAAGAGAGTAATAAAACCATAAAATCATACACGTATCAACATTTTAAAACAAGAGTGCCAGACTGTCACAAAATACGCCCGTCGGATGAACAAGGCTAAATTTGCAGTTTTTCGAGTAATTCAAGGGCCATAATCCGAGTGTGCCTGGGGCGATTTGGGTGGTTATTGAAGATGGCCGAGATATTATCCCCACAAACATTGTCAGCAAGTCTGGTGAAGATCAGATGAAAACTGTTTGACTTAAGAGAGTGGACAAGGCTAAATTCGCAGTTTTTCGTGTAATTCAAGGGCCATTAATCCAAGAGTGCCTGGGGCAATTTGGATGGTTATCGAACTTGGCCAAGATATTATGCCCACAAACACTGTCAGCAAGTTTGGTGAAGATCGGATGAAAACTATTCGACTTAGAGAGTGGACATGCTTTGGACACCGACCGCTTCCCACCTGCCGCCTGCCACTGGTGTTCACATAATATGCCCCGCTCTTTCAGAGACAGGATTATAAACAAGAGGGCCATAATGGCCCTATATCGCTCACCTGTTATCATTGCACTTAAGGACAAGAAGCTATTTATAGTAACATAAAAGGGAAATAATTTAAAAAATTACTGTAAGTGAACAAAAGAAGGATCTGCCAAATAAAAACAAAAGAACTGCAATGCAACGCAAATGCAGAGCAATATACACACAAATCTAAGTGTGACCTTGACCTTGAAGTGAGTCATCCGAAACATGTGCTCTGCACGTCGTTTTAATGAGGTGAACATTTGTGTCAGGTTTCTTAGAAATCCTTCAAAGAGTTCAAGAGTTACAGAGCAGAAGGGAAATTGCTAACCAACATACAGACAGACAGACGGACACCGAGGCGATAACATAACACGTCCCTTTGGGCGTATAAATAGGCATTGAGATCTTATGGTGATAAAAGCTGTGTGCAAGTTTGGTTAAAATCAAGTCATAAATGAAGCTGCGATTGTACAGACAAGGTCAAAATAGCTAACTTTGGCCCTTTCAGGGGCCATAACTCTGGAATCCATAATGGGATCTGGCCGGTTCAAAAAAGGGACCAAGATCTTATGGTGACTCAAATTGTGTGAAAGTTTGATTAAATTCAAATCAGAAATGAAGCTGCTATTGTGCAGACAAGGTCAAAATAGCTAATTCTGGCCTTATCAGGGGCCATTAAACTCTGGAACTCGTAATGGAATCTGGCCAGTTCAAGAAAGAAACAGAGATCTTATGGTGATACAAGTTGTGTGCAAATTTGGTTGAAATCAAATCATAAATGAAGCTGCTATTGTGCAGACAAGGTCAAAATAGCTAACTCTGGCCCTTTCAGGGGCCATAACTCTGGAACCCATTATGGGATCTGGCTGGTTCAAGAAAGCAATCGAGATCTTATGGTGACACAAGTTTTGTGCAAGTTTGATTACCGGTAAATTCAAATCATAAATGAAGCTGCTATTGTGCAGACTAGGTCAAAATAGCTAATTCTGGCCCTTTCAGGGGCCATCACTCTGGAACCCATAAAGGCATCTGGCAAGTTCAAGAAAGGAACCAAGATTTTATGGTGATACAAGCTGTGTGCAAGTTTGATTAAAATAAAATCATAAATGAAGCTGCTATTGCGCAGGCAAGGTCAAAATAGCTAATTTTGGCATTTTCAGGGGCCATAACTCTGGAACCAATAAAGGAATCTAGCCAGTTCAAGAAAGGAACCGAGATCTTATGGTGATACAAGTTGTGTGCAAGTTTGGTTAAATTAAAATCATAAATGAAACCACTATCGTGCAGACAAGAAATTGTTGACGCACGCACGCACACAAATTTTGGCCCTTTAAAGGGCAATAACTCTAGAACCCATGATGGGATCTGGCCAGTTGTCACAGGGAACCAAGATATCATGCCAATACAAGTTTTGTACAAGTTTGATTAAAATTGCTTGCAAAATGTGGTCTCTATCGTGTTCCCAAGAAATTGTGGACGGACGGACGACGGACCAAGGGCGATCACAACAGCTCACCCTGTCACTATGTGACAGGTGAGCTAAAAATACAAACAGTATTCAATGGTACAAAAGTCGTAATATTACTTTCTACAAGTAGTATATAAACTTCCTGTTAAAAGTTACAGAAACTATTAAATCATTGTGGTACATGTTTTTCAGTAACTTATACTAATATAGTTCAAAAGCATCTCATGATCTGCACAGACAAGTTTGCATTTATAAAGAAAGACCTATTTTTCATCTGTTTTAGATTGGAATTTTCATGGTTTATGTAGGTTGGCTGCCGTTTTTGCTTCACTGTGGATCTACACCTGACATCGGATAGCAATTTCAAGGAGAATTTAGAAACTTGTTTGATGTTTTTCAGTGGTTTATTGAAATATAACAAAGTAGCAATCAATTATATTTAAAACTAAATTTCTATAATGAACTTGTCCATCTTCCAATTTGGACAGTACCATTAATTGTTAAAAGGGATGCTTACCAAAACGGTACTTGCTGATTAGCGAACAGTGCAGATCATGATCAGACTGCATGGATGTGCAGGCTGATCATGATCTATACTGGTCACGAAGGCAGGAACCATGGGATTTTCGTCTTATAATTTTCACTTAACAGAACTATACTTAATGTGAAAGAATATGAATGATAAATAATTTGAAATTATTTCCAAAATATCCATCAATAAAGGTATCTAAGTAACGTAAATACCAACAAAACATAAAATGTAAATCAAATCAAATCTAGAAATCTCAAAGAATTATTTAGCTTTTTTCCCCAATATAAATACATGTACTGTACTGTCATGATTTTGCATGTGACGTGATTGCTTTTTTTGCAAGATGTTGCATGGGTAAACTGGTGTAAAGAATTCGGTAACACTACATTGCTCACCTTAAATGGGTATATAAGTTCTTGGTTAAGGGCCTTTCCACAATGCTATATGGCTTATGCAAAATATATAGGCCCCCAGGTTTTAGATAAGATTTTTAAATATTTTCCAAGTAAATCTATGTAAAACCAGTGAATGCAAGGAGGGGGCTAATTTTTACACCACAGACATAATTTGAACAAACTTGGTAGAAGCATACCAAATGATTCTACTTACCAAATAAATAAGCTGTGGGCCTCAAGGTTTAAGATAAGTATTTTCTAATACAAATGTATAAGTCTATGTAAAACCAGTGAACCCCAGGAAGGGGCTAATTTTTAACCTGCAGACATAATTTAAACAAACTTGGTAGAAGAATACTAAACTATTCTACATACCAAATAACTAAGCTCTGTGTCTTGCAGCTTCAGATAAGAAGATTTTTTGCAATGACAACCAGGAACGGAATTCTTTGAAACACTTTGAGTTAGGATCATCCATTGAAGGAGCATCCAGATGTCAAGAAAACTGTGGATGAGCAGATGACAGACAGCGAGTGATCACAACAGCTCATCCCGAGCATTTTGTGCTCAGGTGAGATAAAATCCATTGAAACCATAAAAAATTAAAAGAAAATTTGTTTGTTTAATACGTAACACAGTGTTTTTCAATTGAGAACACCAAATCTTAAATATTGCATCAGTGTTTTAGGTGTCATTTTTGAAGAAGATCCAGTGTTCCTAATTTAACTTTAGTTTTCTCACAATAGACATCATATAATAGACAGGAAGTATGAGAAGTTAAGCATAGTAAATGCGTTTATAAACAAATCTGAGGTGTTTTTATTCCATGTTTGCTATGCATTCGAACTATATGTCATGCATAGGAACATCATACACTGATAATATATATTCTAACATTTAAACTTTTACAGGAGCTATGGTGCTTGCGTATTTTTTTTTTTTTTTTTGAGAATACGATACTTACCGTAGGTCACATTTAAAAAAGTCTTTGTTTGATGTCTCCCGAGCCTACTCTGTGAAGCTGGGTAGGTAGGTAGGCATATTTTTTTTTTTTATTCCAAAGCTGCTTATAACTAATTATTTTATATTTCTCATGAAGATAAATGAATAAAATATGAAAAGATATCTTATGTCATTTTACATCTGCTTTGTTGATACTTTTGCGAATATTTGAAAAAAATCTAAATTTTAAATGATACAATTGAACTTCTTTCTGCTCTTCTATACAACAATGACTAAAATTCTAAATTGTTATCATTTTATGTGGGAGAGCTGGGCCTAAGTCTGGGTAGGATGTGTGTAGTGTAAAACGTATTTCATTTCGTAGGGTTTAGTTTTTTTTTTTATAACTTAATTTTGTTCACGTTTGTTTAACAGACGAACTTAATGTAAGGGGAGAGAGAGTGAAATCTGATGAGGCTACGGATCCATGGTAAAGTAGTTTAAAAGGATTCACTGAAAAAAGTCACACTCCCAATCTCCGGACGTTGATCTAAAAATTTCCTTCCATAAATACTGTGTGCTAAAACAATCTATATTTCTGAAACTTAAAGTAATTTACATAAGCCTCTAAATATTGAAACTATTTACATATGTTATGAGGAAAATATGCACACATTTAATAAACAGAAAACTTACGACATGAAACGCACCTGTATTGTTTTCCCGCCGAAATATACAGCGTGCGTCAGCAATGAATTCATTTAAGCGCTCAGAGTTCAGGATCTTTGTTTACCGTCTGTATTTCAAGTCGTGAAACGTGAGATTCTGAGCTATTTTCATATTAACATCCAATAAACTGATGAATTTTGCACGGCGACATCGAATAAAAATGGCGGCATCCATAACGTTTTCGGTGGCAGCACCTATGAGTTTAATCGGGTGAGGCGTATTGAATGAATAAGACAGGTTACCCTTTTCAGGAGCAGAAATGGACAGGAAATAACAGTTCCCGCTGTAAATACACCTTTGATTCATATTGACCTGAAAAGAGACTGGAACTTATAAAAAAAATATTCTGCTCAGTGGGCAAATAAAAAAATTCGGAGCGCAGTGATTTTCTCGGGTCGGTCGGGAGACAGCAAACAAACTAATGTAAATTTTGGCCCTAGTAATTAAGTGTGAACAGGTCAATTTTCCATTTAACCTTTATCCTGCTAAATTTCTAAAATGAACTGTTCCATCATTTAATTTGGGCAATACCATTTATTATTTGAAGGGGTGTTCACTGAAAATTTACTGACTGAATAGCGAACAGTGTAGACCATGATCAGCCTGCACGGACATGCAGGCTGATCTTGGTCTGCACTGGTCGCTAAGGCAGAATCACTTGCCGCCAGCATGCTAAATGTTAAAATAAAAAACACTCCAGACAAATGGAGGTGTCCATTTTTGTCAAAGTGATTAAAGGGACATCACTCTTAAATAAATGACATTGTTGTAAAAGATCTCTGTGAAGTATGATTTTTTATGTGTCTCTATTTAGTGAAGGTTTAAGCTGCCTTATAAACATTATTTCTCATTGTTTTCTACGTAAGCGAACATACTGACGTTTGTGCGGGACTTAAGTTCCTGAAATATAATAAAAAATTTCCATTTTTCAAAATGTTCACGGACAGTATTATGAGTATAGTCAGTAGAAAACAATGAGAAATAATGTTTGATTCAGGATTTCCAAAAAATGTGACCGCAAAAAAAATTGGAATGCCCGCTTTCACTTTTTAAACCTAGCTTATTGTTTTGCTTGTAGGGTATCTTAAATACTGAATGATTTTTTAGACAGGAAAGTGTGCAGATTGGAAATTATACACAGGGATTGAATTTAACTTTTTTTCCCACTAGCAAATTTTTGCTAGTGCCATTTTTTTCCACTAGCAAAATGATGGGTTCCACTAGCAATTATTTTAAAGCTGTTTACGTGCTAAATTTATTAACTTGTTTTTCTGTTGTTTGGTTTCATTTAAAAGTTCATGGTCCGGTCCGACCGTGGACTTTCTGGTTTTGAAAGTACATACGAACCAAAGTACTCAATGATTCTTTGGACTTTTGGCTAGACGTTGAAGTTTTAAGTGTTGCTAGCATTTTCGGTCTCTGCGGGCCTTTTTGCACCAAGAAACATGCTATTTTCCTCTCCATTTCCGCAGAACTTTACCAATTACAGGCCAAAATGAAAACAAATATTGCCTAGATGCTTACTTAGATATCCGATAATTACTTTTGTATAAAGCGACAAGCGTCTACAAGCAGTCACATGATTATCGGTCAATTAACTGCCCCAAAGGAGTTTTTAAAGAGAAAAGGACAGTTTGAGCGAATTCCCCGATGTTCAAACGTGATCGCGAAAATACTGGAGTGCCATGATTTTCTACTCGCATTTTTTTATTCTTATTCGAATTTCGCGAGTTAGCGACCGTTAAATTCGATCTCTAATACACTGTTTTTCAAAGTGAAAGTACATACCATGACATTGTATTTGAATGGGTCTAAAATTTCATTTTCATTTTTTTACTGAATGGCTGCGTAATCTCCTTAAAGAAACTAGGGAAATCTTCCTTTCTCATGTTTCTTGTAGATAAATAAGTTATATTAAAGTAAATCAAATACATGTGGCAGAAAAAATGCAATTAGCTGCGATCACTTTTGCACAAAAAACCTAGATATGTCCTAAAAACAACCTAAATTCCCAAACCATATATTGAGGGCTGAGCGCGAAACTATTGTATCTTGTTCTTTATTCATATACAGTTACAATAGTTTCGCGCTCAGCCCACGAATTATGCAAAAACCTGAAAAATGTGTTATGTGTCAAAATCTAGGACATGACTTTAACACCCTATAAATCTTTATCAGGGGTGTAAAAAAAATTTTCACACCACTCGCCCTGCAGGACTAGTAGCCAGTAATATCTACTCGCCCTTAGTGAACAGCCACTCGCCCTAATAATTGACACTTTTAATACTGTCACTTTTATGAAAGGAGTAGTATGTACAATATTATTATTTCCCGAAAAAATATTTATTTTGAAAAGTGTCTAAAAAAATTGGACACAGTAATCATCGTCCATCCACCCGTGTTGAAAGAGAGAGAAAAAAACGTTAACGATTATCGGTAATTATTCAGTTGATAAACTAAGTAATTGACCTTGTTTTCATAATCAATTTACACCCCTTTAAAGAGCTAAAAGAAGTGTGTCGGTATCTTGAAGTGGAGATCAAAGCGGTATTTTTGCTCGAGATTGTCATGACATTACGTCATATTTTCGCGCCATGTGACACATCACTGTCTGATTCTTAAAATTGCTGAGAAATAGAAATCAATAAAAAGTTTCTTCTTTAATTTGTTATCAAAAGCGAATTTGCTATATCCCATATAATAAAAGGTAAATGACTCAAACGATAGTAGTGGATATCCTACCTCTGTGATCTATTTGCCCTCAAGGAATTTACATTATTGTTGTCTGCCAAAAAATACATGTACAAAGATTCATTTAAAACTTATTAAAAACCGCAAGGACATCACATTGCTTTATTTTAAAATCGCATTTCTATTTACGTTCACGAGGTCACGTAACCTATTCTGCCGCATTAATGGAAACCTGTTTGCCAAAAATCGTTTTTCTCCATGTATTGTAATTGCTGCTGCCTTTTCATTGTTTAAGATTTTTTTATTCTGTTTGTTGTACTTTCTGGTCAAAAGTCTGAATTTTATGCCCAGAGTATTCATCATTTATTTACTTTTAGAAAGAAATAAGTAAATAAGATCGCGCTGTTTGAAATTTTACAAATGATTATATGAAAATTCGACCGTTTTTATAAAATTTTGCCTACATTTCTGTCGATATCTTATTAAAATCATTATAGAATTCAAATTGTATTATTTCCCAAGGGATGTTGAAAAACTGAAGCGAAAATGTTAAAAAATGAATGCACTACGCACGGTTTTTGTGTACGTGTCGATGTAAATTAGATACATTGTACTACGATAGGTCGCACGTGCTTGTGGAATGGAAAATTACCGGCATGACATTTTGATATCTTTACGATTCGCGGGTAAATTCCAGTCAATCCAGGTAGCGACTGAACCATCTCAAAGTTTGTTGACGTTTTGGAGATGTAATTTCTGAACTTTGCTAAAGTAAGGACGTAAAAAACCACTAGCCCAATCGGTCGAGTATACAGCGAGGTCCACTTGTCCTACTCAGACTTTAACTCGCCAATGCGAGGGGGCGAGTGGAATTTTACACCCCTGTTTATTACTAAATTTTATGGTCAAAAGCACAACTGATTTGTCATTCACACACATACAAGTGTCCAAAAACATAATTTTCATCTTGTAATCAAAACTAACAAAAAAGTGGTGACTGTTGCTATGAACAGGCTATAACAGATCAATTAATTCTATCTTTTTCACATTTCATCACTTACAAAATTATTAAAAAACATCCTTACTGTAAAAAGAGTGGTGACTCTAATGACAAAAATCAGTTACCTGAATGAATAATGCTGAAATAATGCAGTTACTATTACTTACCCGGAAACTGCTCCTATCCGGAATCTACTTCCTTACCAGTATGCTCTGATTTCATAAACCATATATAAATAATGTCTAGAAACAGTTTGAATACGACCAACCTTTCAGTATTTTAATATAATAGATGGCATGTCCATAATTAATTCTAAAATATTGTGAAATGAACAATGTTTTTGAAAATTTAACTTTTACAATGGGACGTTTGATTGACACTTACTTTTCCGTACCACTTGGGATGTAGTAATCCGGCCCTATATACCTTTATAAACCCTTTGTTTACACTGGCTTCAACAAAAATAAAAGCATGCTTTACTGTTGTTAGTACATATATGAGACTATCCTAGCCTTGTAGACTATCACTGGCCTTGGTGGTATCTGGAACAACTGATACGTATTGGACCTTCCTGATGGTATATTGCAGGTCATTCCAGAGTCTGATTATACGGAAAAAGAAAGAGTTCATATGGTATTGAGTTCTCGGATATTCACAACTTTATCATGACATTACAGTACATTAGGGGTTCTAACTGACCAATCAGAGAGCTGCATTTTCGAGTACTGTCAGTTTCCACTTGGGTATATTTACAGTCAAAGAAGTATAAAATATATTTATTTTTATAGCTCTTTGTTACAATGAACATATATAGTGACTTTAGAAATAAATATCACACTATTTTAGATATCAAATTAAGATTTTTCACTGCACATGCCCCAGATGATGCTACAAACAACAAAACATTGAAGTTTCATTGAAATATTATACCGATTTTTATTTTAGTTAAAAGTTTGAGATTTTACACAGGGAGTCTATGATAAAGTCCGAGTAAAATGTAATCATTACCCAAGTGAAATTAGTATCATTCCGCAATGTTTTGGACATGTTAAAATTGATGATATAATTTAGATTTCTTGATGGTATGAGGTATCTGTGAATTAAAGAGCTATAAAAATAAATGTATTTTATACTTCTTGCTACCATTACACAGCAACGTTGATTCAACGTTGAACTTCAACGTTGAGTTTTGGTTGGATTTATACTTGATTTTGAAAGTTGAAACAACGTTGAAGCTTCAATCATTATTCAACGTTGATTTTAAGGTTGAAATAACAATGATTCAACATTGCTTCAACGTTGATTTAACACTGAATATATGCAGGCTGAAGTCAACCAAGTATTGTTTAATTTAGGTTGTAATATTGCTGATCGATTGTTAGATCCTGTATTGTCAATGATTGATATCTATATCTTGATAGTTGGTCGGGTACCCGAGTAACTACTAAATTGGGATTGGTTAGACGTTGAAATAACGTTGATGAATGGTTGAGGACTTATTCACTTCATATTTTCATGATTTAAAAAATTTAAACTGCATCAAGTCCAAATTTATGTCCAGTCATCCTCATTTGAGATCATAATCGTCTGCAGCATTTTTCTGAATGTAAAAAGTAATCTGGCTAATTACTGATAAATTATTACAACTAAAATTCAAGTCTTATGAGGGGGAGGACTCTATGATAAGCAGTTTATAAATCGTACCAGGACTGAACTGTTTTGATATTTGTCTTCTGGCCTGTTTCGTCGGGCCCTTAAGGGTGTTTCTCTTGTTGCTCTGTCTTCTGAAAAGGCATTGAGTACATACGTTTTTGGTTCATAAGGTTTGGTTTTTATATATTTATACAGGAGCATTTTTGTGTTTTACATGCCATGCCTTTTTGTTTCCATTACGTTTGTAAGAGATTCACCTGGAGGGGATTACTTTTATTTACACTGTCCCGTGTCTTTGGAACATGGTGGGGGTAAGAGTGAGGTTGGGTGCGCACCATAAACCGGTTTAAGCTTCCCAGTGGTGTTTTTGCCACTGACCGTTCCAAGGCGGTGCCCCACTGTGTTCCTTTGTTTGTTCGTTTTGTCCTGATGTGTTGGCTTTGTGTGTGTGTGTGTTCCTTTGTTTGTTCCTTTTGTCCTAATGTGTTGGCTGTGTGTGTGTGTGTGTGTGTGTGTGTGTGTGTGTGTGTGCGTGCGTGCGTGCGTGCGTGCGTGCGTGCATGCGTGTGTGTGTGTGTGTGTTGCACGCGTCTCACTCTGCGTGCTGTGGGTTTCGTTTTGAGGAAACTGCGTTTTTGGTGCGTGGCATTCCCTGTTTGATATTTGTCTTTGTTTTTTATGAAATTTTCATTATTTGAAATGGCATTTATAGTTTACTTTGTATGCTTAATTTTCTAGTCAGGTTTACTAAATACTCTTCCACAGCCGTTATACATAGAAATAATAACTGTGTGTTATATTCAGAAATGCATCTCTAAATAATATCTAGTGTAATTACTAGTATAGGAAAGCACGAACAGACTTTCATTTTCCTTAAGACAGGTTAAAAAAAGAAAAGAAGCATTTGCAAACCTGAACTTCAGCATTTGCAAATTGCACAGATATATCCGAAGCTGTAAAACATCACGTAACCAGCGACTATTTCATAACATGATTATTTGGCGGAAATCTATTTTTAGATCATGCATAGTCATTATATTAATCTCTATTCTTCAGTATCAAATATTCAATGCACGAGTTAGTACTCTTTACGAAATTTTATTCCTTGTCAGCCTGCTGCTGATAATATGCATTTTACAATAGATTTGCGTAAAGACGTACGAACACACATTGACATTGAGGCTATTTGTAATGAATATGCATGAGTCCAAGATGGTGGCGCCCTACTGGTATTTGGATGCCTTTGACAGTACCCTTGTATCCATTGCAAGAAAAATGGCGTGAAAAAAAATGGTAGTCACATAATGGCGGACACAAATAGTCCTCAGTTTTTTTGCTCTGCAGAGCTATTTTCCTTACTTTCTTTGCAATTTTTTTGCTAAAATCACATGACAGATCTATGCTTGACATGTGGGTAGCATTTTCCTAATGAAATAACAACATGACAAAATTTTTCATGGAAACTTATCGTTCATCACGACTTTTATGTCGTGTTATTGGTACTATTTAGTTTCTCAACATGACCATTTCGGCCTGGGTGGTTCCAATACTCCCGCTTTCATAGCCTTGGGTGTTGTATAATCACTCCTTGGATATGGTGCCAGCTTTTTAATTTTGTCTTTTGACAGTTCCTGTGATACGCAGGCTCCATAACCTCAGATCCCCTTCCTAAATTCTAGTTTGTTTAGTTCTGCCCATTGTTTTCTCGTTTGGGGCAAACCTATTATTTTATCTGGGGACCAAATGCCGCTCTTCATGGAATTACACGCCTCAACACGTGTATCATTGAAGGTTCCATGTTCACCGCCGTTTGAATACATCTGCGGATGTCTCTAAATTGCTTTTTGTACTTTTAGCATGTTTAAATGTTGATCGAGTTCTGCTCAACCTGAGGCTAGAGGGCGTGGATGGTAGCATGCATTTCCACTACCGTCCATGAACAGGCTCAATCAAACCGAGCCTGCAACATTTTCGTTTATATCGTGTTGAGCGACCTGTGAAGCTTCCACTTTTTTCTATTTTAGATCATACACCACCAGTATAATTTGGGGTCTCATTTTTTAGCTGATTTTGCAGTTTGTGTGTTTGACTGAAATTTTTTTCTTGCATGAAATATGACCCCCACTTTTCTTTTGATTTTCAGTTAGCACTGACAATATTCTTCAAGAAAATGTAAGTTACAAAAATTTAAAATGGGTCCTGATGTGTGCTGCGGTCATTGGAAATAGGTCAATTTTATATAGAATAAAGAACAACAACTATTTAGTGTGTTATAACCTCACAGTCATACTTTTTGAGCTATGATCGATTAACTCGATTATTTCTTCTTTAAATGTAAATCAAGCCAAGCGGAAATGTGCGTACGTGCGAAACACATTTCCGTAAAAATCGTTGTTACCCAAATTTTACTGTGATTTTGATAATAAAAGAGAATACTGTGAACACTTTGTCCGCATGAATGGACCACAGAACTAGGAAACGTGTGAGAGAAGCTAAATTAAAAGCTAGGCCAGGTAAACGTCATATCAATCAGACAGGAACCGCTCTGCGTATCTACATCTACATCTTTCACCCAACCGTCGATTTCCGACTATCACTGGGCGGCATATTTTATCCGCAGGGATATCAAGTCAACTCGTCCCCCAGTCAACTCGTCCCCGTTTTGGTCATAAGGTAGCAAGGTACACTTAGATGCGAAAATTTTGGGCACGGACGGTCTTACATGTAGCGAGTCGCAATATTGCACTTCCCCTATGAGCAAAATTTGGGTGGCTATTTTATAAATTGCGTGCATGTTTTGTGCTTTTAATTAATGGCAAGATCAGGATTCTCATACAAGAATAAAGAAAGTTATCAAAGCGAAAGGTTTACATCATCCATGAAAAATAGCGTGCCAAAATCATCAATTTTGCACCTTTTGAACAGTCTACAATGATCCCGCTGCAAGAACACTGTCCAATTTTATTGCATTTCTTAATCTAATAGTCCTTACTGAACGTCAGGACATAAACGGAATGGGGGCCCATCCAGCTCGTTTTTTCGGAAAATAACGAAAATGTTCCTGAGTATCGATCAACAAGCACAGAACCCTTCCATGAATTGAATTTTTCCGCGAAATGGAGTCTCATTGATCATACAAAGCTACCAGCAGTTAGTTTTCCGACTGACATCAGAATTTTACATGTATCGGCTGTATAAATTTTCTAAAGAATTAATAATCATTATCTCTCACCTTAATTTACAGACATCCAAAATCACGATGTTCTCTTTATAACAAATATTGACGGGGGCCAAAATTCGAAAGTGTACCCTGCTACCTTAAGATTTTTCAGTTAATGAAGAAAAGAGGGTTTTACTTGTTCTGAACTTTTATATGTCTTTCGCCAATTCAACCAAATAAAAATGTTTTCAATAGCATGAAAAGAAGTCTGTATGAGAGACTCTAAACTTGCCCACCCCTAATGCACAAATTTAGCCAAAATTTACAAATCGTCGCTATGAGACAAAGAACGTACAATACATCCGTTTTTACCATTTTCTGACATGATTTAACGTATTTTGTCATTAGGAATGATATAAGGGCAATTCTGCACCATTTTGCGAAAATAAAATGTCTCCACCCCTTATTTTCTTATTTCATGGGGTCCCCACCGTCCGACCATCCCCCTGATTGACGAACTGCATAGCTGGTGGGCCAAATATGCGCTGTTTGGGTTAATAACGATAAAAATGATGTTTTTACTGTACCAGAACCTTGTTACTGGAGCTAGAATCCAAAAAAATCGTATGTGTGTATATTGACTTTTATGCTTTTATGTGTCCTCACCGTAACATTTTTGAGCTGCTGTGCCGTCAGGTAGCGTTTTAAGTGCCCAGAAAGTTTAGAATATCGAAGAAGAGGTTCTAAACTATTTGAAACCGCACAAATTTAAGAGTTCTTTCAAAATTTAATTTTGGCAGATTTTCCTTAAGGTAGCAAGGTACACTTAGATGCGAAAATTTTGGGCACGGACGGTCTTACATGTAGCGAGTCGCAATATTGCACTTCCCCTATGAGCAAAATTTGGGTGGCTATTTTATAAATTGCGTGCATGTTTTGTGCTTTTAATTAATGGCAAGATCAGGATTCTCATACAAGAATAAAGAAAGTTATCAAAGCGAAAGGTTTACATCATCCATGAAAAATAGCGTGCCAAAATCATCAATTTTGCACCTTTTGAACAGTCTACAATGATCCCGCTGCAAGAACACTGTCCAATTTTATTGCATTTCTTAATCTAATAGTCCTTACTGAACGTCTGGACATAAACGGAATGGGGGCCATCCAGCTCGTTTTTTCGGAAAATAACGAAAATGTTCCTGAGTATCAATCAACAAGCACAGAACCCTTCCGTGAATTGAATTTTTCCGCGAAATGGAGTCTCATTGATCATACAAAGCTACCAGCAGTTAGTTTTCCGACTGACATCAGAATTTTACATGTATCGGCTGTATAAATTTTCTAAAGAATTAATAATCATTATCTCTCACCTTAATTTACAGACATCCAAAATCACGATGTTCTCTTTATAACAAATATTGACGGGGGCCAAAATTCGAAAGTGTACCCTGCTACCATAACTCATATCGCCCCCAATCCTCTGCCCCCTTGAAATATGCTGTCAACTTGTCGCCATTCTCGTCATTTGGTCCCCCTGCACATATTATTTCATTTAGTCCACTCTCTGTTTACTTTGAAATCCTTTATCAGGTCTAGGATTTTAATCATAGTTTTCACAGACACTGTAAATATATATGGACTATCCATAAATTTAAGGCAGTGGCTAGAGGGACGGTAACCGGACGTCTAGACCCGGAATCTAGAGGTCTGGATACCAGAACCCTAGACAACCCATGTAGGGGCAGGGCTATCAAGAGGTCCGGTAATCAACATGAAATTCAAGATGAATATTGAATGTGGTATTTGCAGACAGGAAACTTTCATTTTTCAATTAAAAACAAGTGATGATGATCTCGTTTTGTTTTCAATGTTTTAAATACATTGCAAGTGACCGGAAACAGGATTTATAACCCTTTAATCCTGAGAGAAACACAACCGCGATTTTAATATATTGGTAATAGTAATTAGCCATTTGTGCCTAGTATTAATATAGTCTTTTATCAATTTAGTGTTTTTCTTGGGATTGCAAGATAAGAATAATAAACTTTTGTTTTCTTTAGTATTTTACACTTGATTTGTGCTCGTGCTTTATTTGTTTATTGCTAGAGTAAATAATAATATATTCAATATATCTCCGACCCGAGCGAGAGCTGTTTACATAAATATTTACAAAAAAACACCACGTAATAAAGATACATGATAAAAATAACAACTTTATGACAACAAATTACAGTTTTTCCCTGTTAATTATCATACATGCTGGTAACACAGTACATAACAGTACAAGTATATTGAATACCGGACCTCTAGACTCCGGGTCTAGAGTAGAGGTCCGGTTACCGGACCCCTAGCCACTAAAGAAAATTGTGCCAAAATAATGGGATTTAAAAGATAAAAACGGGTGAAGAGCAAGGTTATGGTAAAGTGTGTTCAATGTTGCAAACCGCCATTTTTGATAACAGCTGGATCTTGTTTTCTTCTTTAGTTGTGACTATTTATAGGCCTGTTCCAGTTACAAAATTTCTCATTACAGAGTTGGGCACTGATCCAGATGGCTGGTATAAGAATGGGTACCATGAAACGATAGACTTGTCAAAGTCATCTGTGAAGGATAATGTAGAGAGAGTGGATGCGAGATCAATTACAATAGAAGAGTTCCGTGAGAAATACGAGCAAACATATACACCAGTAGTCATCACACATTTGCAAGATGATTGGCAGGCTGGGCAGAAGTGGACGCTTGATGTATGTTGTCTCACATTTATTTCATGGGTTTGAGCCCCACTGGGGTCACAACCACACCTCATATGTGTATCACAAGTATGGTATTTCCAAGAAACAGACTCAAGAGTGATTCCTATAAGCTTCGAAGCTTTCATTACAACCAGGCTCAATCAAATTAGTATAAATTGAATTTGCTTTATAAAAGAAATATAAATACATAACATATCATGTATTTAAATAGCAAGTCATCTCATTTTTTATAGAGGATTTCTGATGAGTACTGGGAAAGTACAAAATAACAACTATTTCTCTTGGCAGCGTGGAATGAAACTAAAAAGACTATTAACGCAGATAATTTATGTATATGTGGGAATTCAACTGATTTGTATTTGTGTCCTTGATGTATATATAATTATAATTTCAGCGATTGTCAAAGAAGTATCGTAACCAAAAATTTAAATGTGGAGAGGATGATGAAGGCTACTCTGTGAAGATGAAGATGAAATATTTCACTACATATATGGAAAATAATAAAGATGACAGTCCATTGTATATATTTGATAGCAGCTATGGAGAGGTAAGGCCAGAAAAAAAGACCAGTAATTAAGGTTACTTAATATTAGGGTAGGTAGGTAGGCAATAATTTCTTTTCTAAGTTTTTTTTTTCTTTTTTCGTGAATAAACTTCAATAATGTTAAATGCATCATTTATATTCATATAGGTTAGAGACCACCAATTGTTTTCCCATTAGACTTGCATTTTAACATTATGGTGTGTACGGCCTTCCATAAATCGAAACATGTATATCTACTAATTACATATTATTCAAGAACTATCTTAGTTCTGCCAAATTAAAAATATCGGACGAAAAACGTATGAATAATAGTCTGTAGTAACATTGAAGTAATTTTCGTTTGAATGAGATGACCCCCACCCCACCCCCGTTTACATCGTTGGCATGGTGGGAGAAATTCGGAGGAGGAATATAGTTTTGGCGTCCTCCGTCTAGAGCCATATCTAGGAAGTGGTTTGGAATATTTAAATGAAACTTCATATACATGATCACCACTATAGGGAAATGCTGCCTCTCAAGTTTCAGTCAGATTGCCCAAGTTATTGCCCTTAGTAGTTTCTAGTGTTAACTATATAGGGTACTATAATAATGGCAGTTTCAGCTTCATAACTTGTGATATATTTGACCTAGAACATGAAACTTGAACTGAATTTAGATCACCACAATGTCGAAGTGCACACTCAATTTCTTCAGGATCTCTGTAGTAACTTTAGAGTAATTGCCCTTTAATTGTTTAAAAATCCACATATTTGTACATAACAAACCAGTTGGTAGAATTTCATGAAACTTCTTTAATTTTTTCCATGAACATGTATTATTCACAAGTGAAGTTCTGTACCCACACCCGGTCACCCCAACTGCCCTGGTCACCCCCGCCTTCCACCACCCCTCATCCCCACCCCACAACTTTTTAAATTTTTTTAGATCACCTGACAGGGTGAGCTTTTGTGATCGCCCTTCGTCCGTCGTCCGTCCGTCGACAATTTCCTTGTGAACACGATAGAGACCACGTTTTGTATTTGATTTTAATCAAACTTTCACACAACTTGTTTGGGCATAATATCTCGGTTCCTTTCGAAAACTGGCCAGATCCCATCATGGGGTCCAGAGTTATGGCCCCTTAAAGGGCAAAAATTTGCTATTTTTGGCTTGTGAACACAATAGAAACCACATTTTGCAATCAACTTTAATCAAACTTGCACACAACTTGTATTGCCATAATATCTCGGTTCCTTTCGAAAACTGGCCAGATCCCATCATGGGTTCTAGAGTTATGGCCACTTAAAGGGCCAGATTTTGCTATTTTGAGCTAAATTGTGAACAAGATGTGAACAACATTTTGCAATCAACTTTAATCAAACTTGCACACAACTTGTATTTATATAATATCTTGGTTCCTTTCGAAAACTGACCAGATCCCGTCATGGGTTCCAGAGTTATGGCCCCTTAATGGTCCAAAATTTGCAATTTTGGCTTTTGCAGCCATATAGAGACTTCATTTATGGTTTGATTTGATACAAACTTGCAAAATATCTTCAGCAACAATGAACCTTGGATTCCATGATGAATCTTTCAGATCCAGTCATAGGTTCCAGAGTTACGGCCCCTGATTGACCCCTAAAAGAGCCCAGATTTGGTAATTTTTACCTTGTGAATACTATAGAAGTGACATTTTATATTTGATTTTAACTACACTTACACACAACTTAAGTAACAATAAGATCTCGGTTCCTTTCGAAAATCGGCTAGATTCCATCATGGGTTCTAGAGTTACTGCCCCTGAAAGGGGCAAAATTTTCTATTTTGGCGTTTTCAGCCATATAGAGGTTTCATTTATGCTTTGATTTGATACAAACTTGCACAGAATGATTATCTTGATGATCTCTAGGCCTGGATCGAAACTAGGTCATGTCGGGTCAAAAACTAGGTCATCAAGTCAAATCAAACGAAACAACCTAGAGGCCCCATTATTGACCCTATCTTCATGAAACTTGGACAGAATGTTTATCTTGATGATCTCTAGGCCAGGTTTGAAACTGGGTCATATGGGGTGAAAAACTAGGTCACCCAGTCAAATCAAAAGAAGAGCGTGTTAACACTCCTGTTCATTTGAAACTTGGTCCATGAAATATTGTATCAATTTTTATCTGGGTCATGTAGGGTCAAAAACTAGGTCACCAGGTCAAATCAAAGAATAAGCTTGTTAACACCCTAGGGGGCACTTTTTTATTTTATCTTCATAAATTTTAGTCAGAATGTTTGTTATCATGAAGTCTTGGACAAGTTTGTATCTGGGTCATGTGGGGTAAAAAACTAGGTCACTAGATCAAATCAAAGAAAATGCTTGTTTACACTCAAGATGCCATGTTTTTTTGGTCCAGTCTTTCTGAAAATTGGTCAGGATATTTGTCTCCATGTAATCACTAGGTAAAACATGTTTACACTGTTATGATGTGTTACAAGGTGAGGACTAGGGCCCTCCGGTTTTTTGCCCTTAGAATTTTTTGGGGGTTTTTCTTCCCCATTCTAAACAACAAACCCATTCATGGGAACCCAGAATTGCTTTTTCAGACCAAAAAAAGCAATTTTGAAAAAATTTTAAAATTAAAATACTTAAATGCAAAAAAAAAATTTAATTTAAAACACTTCTTTTTTGCCCCACTGACCGCCCAAACGCAAGACGCTATTACCCCCGTAAAAATTTCCCCTCTTCCCAGTAAGTTTTTTAAACTTTTTTAATTGGGGCCCCAGAATGTATTTAAACAAAAAAAAGGGAATGCTCTATTTAAAAAACATGTTTTCCCATTTTAATTGGGAAGATTTTACCTTTTAAATTCTACCATTTGAACGGAAAGAAAAATGGTTTTAAACAAAACGGTTAAACTTGTGTCCCATTAATTGGCCCAAAAACCTTTTTATAAAAGGAAAAACAAACGCAAAAAATACTTTTAAAACCCCAAAAAATTTTAACTTTATTTTAGAAGAATGTTACTCTGGAAATTTTTTGGGTGTTTAAAAAAAGGGTTTCACTAGTTTTTCCAAACAAAAAAAACCGTTTTTAAAATTTCAATAAAAGTTTTTCAGTTTTTATTTAGATAGCAAGAAATAAAAAACCCATCAGTAAATGTTTTACACTGTCGGGGCTTTTTTAGCCCCACCTTTATTTTAAATTCAAACCTAAACACAAACCCGCCCCCCATACTCCTCCGGGGGTTTTTTTAATCTTTAAAACACATCTCAACAAAATAACAAAAAAATTATTAGTTTTCGGGGTAATTACATGAAAATAATGGTGGTTTTTAAAAAATATTAGATAGAGGGGTAAAAATTATTTGGTTTTTTTTTAGGTTTGTTTTTTGATGAAAATTTATTTTGGGGGGTGAATAATTTGGAAATAATATTTTGAAAATTTAAAATTTGGGGGTGGGGGGTTTGTTGATTTTTTAAAAAAAGGGGGGGTTGAGGAATTTTAAATAAAAGATAATAAATAAATGTTATTTGGGGATTAGGTTTTTTTGTTAGGGGATAGGAGGTGGGAAGAATAATAAAGGGGGGGAAATGTGGAAGTTTTATTGGATATAAAAGGGGTAATTTATTTTTGTAGAGAATTTTAAGTTTTATAATGGGGTGTTTTGAAGATAAATTTTTTGGTAAAATTTTTTGGGTGGGGTGAAGGTTGTTTGTATTTTTTTGATATTGAATTTGTGTTGTAAAAAAAGTTTGAAAAATTTTAAAAAAAGGGAATGGTTGTAGATGTAAAAATGTAAATGTTTTTTTTGATTGGGATTGAAAGTAAAGATTTTGGTTTTGAAAAATTTGTAAAAGGGTTAAAATGTTTTTAATTTAAAATAAAAAGATTTTGTTAGGGGATTTTTGAAAATTAATTGGGGAAAATTAATGAATGTAAAATTATGGGTGGTTTGGAAGGGGGTTTGTTGTTTTTTGAAAAAGGTGTTTTGTGATATTAATTGAAAAAAATAAGAAAATTTGGTTTTTTTGGATTTTTTGGAAATGGGGGTTGAATTGTTTAAGCATATTATTTGCATAAGGAAAAATTTTTGCCCAAGATAAAATTTTGATTAGATAATAAAACATTGAGATGTTTATAGCAGAAAAGTTAAAAGGGAGTTTGTTTTTGGATTTTAAAAGGGAGATAAGTTTATGGTTTGATTATTTGAAAAATAAAAAAGGTTTAAGAAAAAAAATTTGTGATATTTTTAATGAAATTTTAAAAAGTTTTTAAATGGGGTATAATAATAATAATTTGTAAATTAATGGTTTTTTAAATTATTGAAATTAATTTTAGTTTTTTTAAGTTTTTAATTTTTTAAAAAAATTATTGGGGGAAAAAAGGGTTTTTGTTAATTTTTAAATAATGTGATACTGGGAATATTCATTATAAGTTTGTAAAATGCCTTGTTGGGATATAGGGGGGTTTGGGGTTTGGGGTGAGGGGATGGTGTTTGTGGGGTTGTGGAGGGTGGATTTTGGGGGAAAATAAATTTGAATATGTAATTGGTTTATATTGGAGAATGTTTATAGGAGGGGATTTTATACAAAACCCCCTTTTTATTAAAGGGATAATTTGGGGGAATAAATTGAATTGGGTAATTAAATGTGGAAATTTGTTTAATTTGGAAAATTTTTAAATGGAAGGAGTGATTTGTAAAATTTTTTTAAAGGTAAGTAATTGGAGGGTAAAAGGGGGGGAAGTTGGGGTAGATTTTTTTGAAGGGGATTTTGAAAGTAAGGGGATGAATGAAATTTTAAAAAGGGTTTTGGTTGGGAAGAAAGGTTTTTTAAGGTTTTGGGGATAAATGTATTTAGTTTTATAAAAAGAAATTAAAAGGGGAAATTTGAAAGAAACATTTTATAGGGTTTTTTTTAGTTGAAAAAAATCAAGATTGTATTGTATAAGGGGGAGTCCATGGTGCTCGCTTCACGGAAAATTGGGTAAACTGGGACTTTTAAAGGCCCCTCTTAAAAATGGGGGGAAAATTTTTATTTGAAAGGCGTTTTTACGAAAATTTACTGACCGAATGGGAACAGTGCCCCCCGATAGCCTCCGGGATGATTTTGGGTCGCCGGGGCGCAAAGGCAGAACATTTGCCGCCAGCAGCAAAAGGTTAAAAAGGAAACACTTTTTCCGTCTTGCCCAAAACGAAAAGAAAACTAAATATTTAAGGTAAAAAAGATTTCTGAATGCAAATTTAGGTGTGTTTGTTCCCAAACTCACACACCCAAAAGATCATCAAAAAAAGTCATCGAAGGGGGCAAACAGAGGACGAGCAGTCACCGGGTTCGGGCATGATCCAAAGGTTCCCCCTACCTACCGGGCCCAAAAGGGCTGTAACCAAAGTTTTGGAATAAACCTTGCTAAATTCTAAAAGAATTTGTCCGCTTTCAATTTGGACAAACCATTAACGTTAAAAGGGATTTTACCAAAAAGACACGACGAATGCGAACAGGCAGATCAGCCCAATTTGCCGATGTGCAGGCTGATCATGATCACACGGGTTTTGCAAAGGCAAATCATCGTGCCCACAGAAAAGGGGATAATTTCCCTTTTTCTGGACTGTTCACAGAATAAAAGCTAGATTTATGTAACTTTTCCTTTATTTGTTCATGATGCTAAAGACATTTTAAACTTAAAGCTTGGGCAATATTTTTTTAAAGATTCCTTCCCTGCAAAATATTTTTAAGATGGGCAGAGCTGACGAATCGGCTACTTTAAACGTCACACACCAGAATCAATAAAAAAAACCGTTCAGTCTTTTTTAGCTGACTATCAAAAAAGCTATCTTTTCTACTCCCCGGGCGTCGCGTCACCCCTTTGGGTTAAATTTTTACACGCAAACATAGGGCTACATTTTAAAAACTTAGCTTTTGAAATTTATTTGCTTTTTCTGGGAAAATTCCCAACCTCACTGGGCCAATCCCCAAAACCTACATTTTTTTTGGGGCCAAATTAGCCCCCTTTTGATTTAGAAAATCCTGGTTAATTTTTTACAGGGAAGTTATACCCAAAAAAAATCAGATATAAATTTTGAAACTCACATGTTCTTTGGGCATAAAACAGGTGAAAGCACTAAGCCAAATTAAATAACTCTGACATGTTTTTTGGCCAAAATTATGCCCCTTTTTACTTAAAAATCCTGTTTACATTTTTTCATGCAAGTACATAACAAAACTTAAAGCTTGCTCGAAACTTATTTTTTTTTTTTTCTAGCAATTTTCAGCCTCACTGGGAAAATTTTTAAAACTTTTGATTTGTTTTTTGGGCAATTTATACCCCCTTTTTGGACTAAAAAAATCCGGTTAAAGTTTCTCCAAAACTAAGCAGATACTGATTAAAACCTAAATTCTAACTTTTTAGGAAATTTTTCCTGCTTCTGGGACAACAAACGAATAGTGGGCATTTGCTGTGTTAGGGACAACCTTTTTTAATTTTTCGTTGGAGATTTTACAGAAACCAGGAGAGAGGGTATTTTTTCCGGGGGGGCGGGGGGCAGAAATTAAAATCCGATAACACAAGCCTTTTACACAAAACTTTTGTAGGGGTTGAAATTTTCCCGATTGTCGGCATAAAACTTTTTAGGGAAACCCAAACTCCAAGAAAGTGGTTACAATATTGAGTAAAAATTCATTGATTAGCTGACATTTTTTTTCACTAATGATTTGCCACTGTTGGTGAGTAGGCTGGGGAAATTTGCTAAAGATGGTGTTTTTTTACATAAATTTAATTTAATGTTTCATTTTACGGGCCTTTTTCGTGATTTAAAGAATTTTTGAAACATAGTGTGTTTTAGGACAGGTTGTAGATTAATATTGGTAAATATTTTTAATTCACAAGCAGCATTATTCACAAATATTAGCAAAAATAAAACCAATGCGAGTATTACCCAATCTCTGATTCATGTTGGGAAGTTGACAGTAAGTCACAGGGCACAATTAAATCCCAACCATTTACTGAGGGGATGTTTACCAGCAAATCAGAGGAAAAGGCAGCAAAAAAAGAAAAACAAGTGGTAAAAGGGTTTAATAATCAAACCTCAAAAATTTAAAAAATAAAATAAACCTATAAGAGCACCCTTTCCTTTTGGGGAGACAAAAAAAATAGTTTTCATGTTACCCTTTTCTTTTAATTCATGTTTTTTGAGTGACGACGTTTCATACCCCTCCCAAATGAAAAATTTTCATAAAGTTCACCTCAACTTTTTTATGCAGAATTGAATCATATTCAAATTTACTGCCACCCAAGGGTTTGGGTCCTATTATCAAAAATTTAGCCTTGGGGGTTTTGTACGAAATTTGTGTCTTAGGACTCCCCCGAAAGGCTTTTTAAGAAACGCGAGTCAAATCACCATAAAAAATAATTTACGTGAAAAAAAAATTACAGGTTACCCCAAATTTTTTTACAAAATTTTCGTTCATTTGATTACTTTTTTTTCTCAAAATGGATTAAAGAGCAACTTACATTTTCTTCATGTACACGCAATTTCTAATTTAATTTTCTTCAGGATCACGCCCAAAGTACAGCCATGGCAGAAAGTTGATTCCAGAACCTACTGGCTTAACTCGGGCAGCAGTAGTTTCCGGTTTCCCAATTCTAACCTCCGACCGGAAAGTGACCGGGGCGAGCACAAGAAATAAAAGGTTTTTTTTTTTACCCCCTAAAAATTCCATTGTAGGGATAAATAAAAAAATGAGTTTTAAAGGAAAAAAATCATATTGGTTTAACCTCGAATATATTTTTTTTGTGGCGTTTTTATAATCACAGTTGTTTACTCCCAATACATTGAAAGCTACAAAATTTTCAGATTTAATTTTGTTTTGAATTCAACCTTCGCCTGCTTAATTTTCAAAAAAAGGGCTTGCCTCATTCATTTTTGGGGAAAACCATTTTTATTTGAAGAGGTTTCACCAGATTTATGACGGAAAAAGCAACAATGCCAAAAATGACAGGCTGACTTTGGGCTGCATTGGGCAAAGGCAAAATCACTTGCCCCCAGCAGGGTAAAGGTTTTAAATTTTGAATTTGGAAAAAATCATATATTTTCGGGTTTGGGGGCGCCCCATTTTACAGAGAAAGAGGAAAAGTCGTTAAAATTTACCTCTTTCCCCAATGCAAAAAAAAAAGGGATTTAAAAATTGGAGTTTCAAAAATTGTAAAAAGAATGTTAAAGTTTTTTCAGACATTCTTCACCATTTTTTTAAAAAACTTTTAAAAAATTTTTTAAAAAAAAAAATCAACTTTTTCTTTTTCATATCCAGGGAAACTTGTCATTTAAACTTATCTTTGCCCTGTATTGAAACACATTGAATTTCAGGAGAAGAAATCAAATCTGGATCAAAGACAAGGCAGGGGCATGTTTAAGGCAAGGGCAGTAACACCAAAAGGGAGCAACCAGCACAGAGCTCGCCGATCTTCAACGTGCAGCATGCCGACACTTCAAGCCGGATTCATCGCAGCATCTCAACCACCGAAAAACTACAGATAACCAAGGGCCCGGGGAAATTTCTTACACACAGACTTTAGTGCTTTAAAAAAACAGAAAATTGTTACTTTTTTTCATACTGAATTTTTTTTGACTTTTTTAGGCGCAGAATAACGTTATAAATGCTTGACAATGAAACCTTTATTTTTAAGCAATACATTTGTATTTCTTTTTGTTTTAAAAAAAAAATTCTTTTTATATCCATTTTTTAAAAAAAGATGTAATGTGGATGGAGCTCATCTGCCATAATAATTCATGTCCAAGCATAACTTAAAAACCATTCAGGGTGACTTTTTAAATGGCATATAGGGAGTTGGGAAGATTGATGTGCAGACCAAAAGGGGTCTAGGTAAAGGGCAGGGGCACAGATAGAGCACAAAAGGTCAAATTTTCGCTTTAATATTTTTTTCTAGAGCACAACTTAACGACCATTTAAGGTATTTCTAAAACTTTGGGATATAGGAATATGAATAGACAAAGCAAAGAAAATAAATTTGGGCAATAGGTCAAAGGGGATGCTCATAAAAAGGAACAAAGGCGGCTTCCTCTGCCATTTTCCCAGCATAACTTAATACTTTTCAAGATGTTTACTTCAAACTTTGGGATAGAGGTAAGACATAAAATATGAAGTGGCCACATGGACCAGGTTGGTAGGTCAAAGGGAAAAAAAAAAACTTTTCCCTTTATATTTTAGTTCGGACAAAACTTTACCCCCATTTAAGGATTGACACGACTAAGGTAGTGGGGGTGGGACAGTTTTTCACAGTGCATTAACTGGGGTTTGGGAGGGCAAAGGTTTAAAGGGGGTCTCTTTTTTATTTTGTACCTGACACAACTGCTATTGAGATATTAAATTTTAAAATTTTCATATACTATAGAAAGGGGATGATCAAAAGAGCAGCATGTAATTGTCTTTTCCCCCCCCCTTTCCCCCCTTTTAAAAATAATACCTTTTCCTCTTTTGATTTAATATCGATCACCACCGCTTTAAAACCCCACTCCCCAACACTATCAAATGCCCATTACCCCCCGGGCCCCCGCGGAAATGCACATTTCCCTTTAAATTTTTCTTCCTCTCTGAGCGAAGCTTGGGGCTAAATTTTTCCCAGCTTTTAGAAGCTCTTTTGCATTTTTTGTTTTTTGTAAGAAAATCATAAAAAACCAAAAAAGGAATTTTTTTTTTAAGCTAATTTGCTACATGACGCCCTTTACAGTTTTCGTCTATCTATTTTTTTTTTCATCAATTTTTGTCATTCAAAAACGATAAGGGGAAAGTGTATGCTGATATTGTGACACTTATTTAGTTATAATTGCTTTTTTTTACAAGGTTTTTTAAAATTTTTTTTTGTTGGACAGCAGGCCTCTGTTTAAACTTTTAAGAAAAGCTGCATTAAAAAAATTAATTATATGTTTATTTTTAGTTATTTATTTTCAGCGCTTAATGAGTGTGAAATGTTTATTAAGTTTTTAAATTTTTTTTGAAAAAAAAAATCATGCTGAATGTCTAAAACATAAAATTACGGGGTGCATAATTTTTTGTATTTTCCCCCAACCCTCTTTTTAAAAAAAAGTTGCCATATGACTTGTTTGATAGGCCCCCCTGGGTTCTGGGGCACTTATTTAAAAAAAATTTGAACATTGCCTTTCCCTGATGATCGTAAGAGGCGACAATAGGGGCTAAAAACTTGGGTTTTGCTGAACTCGTGATTCCAGCATAGCAAATTTTTGATTCCCTACCTCATGTTTTTTATTTGATTAAATGAGATGTGAAACCAAAAATTTGTAGTCCTGTTTGGCGCCATAAAACCTATCTGGGTTGGTCGCCGTAAAAAACCCAAAAAAATAAAAATAAATAATTGGGTTGATATGCTTTAAAACAAAAAACACACACAAGATTAACAAAAAAAAATAAGTGTTAAATTGGGAATATGTTGTAATCATTGATGTGATACTGTCCGATTTGCATACTGCTTTTTTGGAAAAGTTTGGGTGAACCCAAACAAAAACAAATTACCCTGTTTTACACTTTGTGCTCTTCCCCATAAGTGAGTATTAATTATAAATATATGCTCTTTAAATTTTATATTGTTGAATTAACACAGCAAGGGCTAGGCATTGTTTTTGAGGAGGGTTTTTTTTTTTAAATTTTTGGTTTTTTGAAAAATATAGCAGATTTAAAATTTTTCAGTATTTCTTCTATTGAAATACTTTACTTTAATGCACTTCAATTTTGGGTGCTTTTTTACTCAAAGGGGTTTACATCAATTTTTCTTTTTTATTTTTTGATTTGGGAGATTTCACAGTACCAAAAAAACCAGAGATATATCAACTATATTACATCTTGATCAACTCAGGCAGGAATTCTTAACGAACTTCCCAGCGTCAAGCTACATTTAAAAAAATTTTTTTAAGTTCCGTAACATCATTGAGAATAACTCTCTTATAGCATGACTACAAAACATTTTTGATTTTTACTGAATTATTAAAAACTTATTGGAAGTAGGGGTTGTGGCAGAATACTTCACAGTTTACACAGATTTTTAATGAAACCCCATACACTGATCCCCATAATTTTTGAATTCCCACATATTTTTTTTCAGACAAATCTTGCAGACTTTTGGGTTTTTTGGGCTTGATAACCCTTTAAATGAAACTTCATAAAAATTATCAAATGTTGAAGTGTGTGTAAAAATTTTTTTTTTTTGGGCTTTTAGCATTTTCAAGTTATTCACTATCTGGGTTTGGAAATTTGGAAAAACTTCGGGTAAATTTTAAAGAGGCATAAAGGTAAAATAGACCATAATTTCAAATTTTTAAATATTATTATATATGTTTTTTAATAAAAGAAACTAACCCATTGTGTCTCAGACTACATTTTTAGCTGCCTTTTTTGAAAAAAAATAGGCCCATTGCAAACGCCCCAGCGCGCATCCCGTTGGGTTTTAAATTTTTGATAAAGTTAGAACCATTACTATCAAACTATTGATTGAAACTTTAAATATTTTTAACTATCAAAGTCTACCCAGGAGAAACAATCCCCCAAAACCTGGTTTTTTAATTTTTTAAGAGTTTCCCCTTTTTAACTAGAGTTTTTTGGTTTAAAATTTTTTATAAGTCAAATATCGCGGTTTCTACCAAAACTTTTTAGTTATTTATTTTCAAAGTTACACCGGAAAACAATCCACATATTTTGACAGAGTTTTTTCAATTTTTTTTAAATTTTGAATTTTTTTGGTTTAAAGTTTTTGAAAAAATCAAATATCTCATATCCATACATCAGTCTACATCAGAAAACAATCCCCTAACTCTGATTTGAATTTTTATAGAGTTTTTTTCCCCTTTTTTCTTAGAATTTTTTTTGGTTTAAAATTTTTTTAAAGTCAAAAAATTACCTCGTTACTACAAAGGTTTTGACTTTAAACTTAAAATTTTTATTTTCTACAAAATCACACCAGGGGAAAAAAATCCATACAACTCTGATTTTAATTTTGACAGAGTTTTTGCCCCCCTTTTAAAATTAGAATTTTTTGTTAAAATTTTTTAAATCTTTAATTGCAAAACCTAATTGAAAAAGTCGAGCGAGCTGCTTTAGACACTCGTTGAATAAAAACGCTATTCGGGAAAAAAATTATAGAAAAGTAACTTTAAACTCAAAAAAAACCATAAAATTAAATTATGATATGATATCATCACCTGTGGGGGCATTTTTATGCCCCCGAACCTTCAATTTCTACATTTTTAGCTCCCTGTCAAAAAATGACAAGGGGACTTTTGTGATCGCGCGGTGTCCCCGTCGTGGCCGTGCGCCGTAAACTTTTGCTTGTGACCACTCTAAGGTCACATTTTCTGGGATTTTATGGAAGTTGGGCAGAAGTTTTTATCTTTATTTATTTTAGTCAAGTTCGAAACGGGGGCCGTGCCTTTAAAAAAATAGGCAGTATCTAAAAATAGAAAAACCTTTTGACCTCTCAGAGCCAAATTTTCTAAGATCTTCATGAAAATTGTCAGAATGTTCCCTTGAGATTCTTTTAAGTTCGAAACTGGGGGCCCTGGGTTTAAAAAAATAGGGCAGGTCAAAAATAGAAAACCTTGTGACCTCTCTAGAGGCCTTTTTTTCTGAGATCTTCATGAATTTGCAGAATGTTTTTCCTTGATTACAGGGGAATTTGAAACTGGGGGCACGTGGGTCAAAAAAAATCATTAGTCTAAAAAAAGAAAAACCTTGTGACCTCTCAGAGGGCCCTATTTCTCAATGGATCTTTATGAAAATTGGTCAGAAGTTCACCTTGTGAATCTAGTTCAAGTTTGAAACTGGTCACGTGCGGGGCAAAAAAATGGTCATAGATCTAAAAAAAAGAAAAACCTTGTGACCTCCTAAGGCCATTTTTCAGAATCTCATGAATATTGGTCAGAAAGTCACCTTTATGATATCTAGGGCAAAATTCAAACGGGGGCATGTGGGTAAAAAAATAGTCTAATCAAAAATAGAAAAAACCTTTTGGGCCTCTCTAAGGCCATATTTTCAATGGATCTTTAGAAAATTGGGCAAAAGTTCACCTTGATGAACAGGTCAAGTTCGAAAATGGGGCACATGCTTCAAAAAATAGGGCATTTGGCTAAAATAGAAACCTTGGACCCTCAAGGGGGAAATTTTTTTTAATGGACTTCATGAAATTTTTCAGATGTTTACCTTGAAGATACTATCAAGTTTGAAAATGGGGCCCCTGGGGGTTAAAAACTAGTCAGAGATCTAAAAATAAAAAAAACCTTTTGACCTCCTAGAGCCATATTTTTCATGAGATCTTCATGATTATTGGTCAGAATGTTCACCTTGATGATATCTAAGTCAAGTTCGAAACAGGTCACGTGGGTTAAAAAACTAGGTCAGTAGGTCTAAAAATAGAAAAAAACCTTGTGACCTCTCTAGAGGCCATATTTCTCAACGGATTTTTCATGAAAATTGGTGAGAATGTTCAGCTTGATGATATCTAGGTCAGATTTGTAACTGGGTCATGTGCGGTCAAAAACTAGGTCAGTAGGTCGAAAAATAGAAAAACCTTGTGACCTCTCTAGAGGCCATATTTTTCACGAGATCTTCATGAAAATTGGTGAGAATGTTCACCTTGATGATATCTAGGTCAAGTTTAAAAGTGGGTCACATGCCTTCAAAAACTAGGCCATTAGGTCAAATAATAGAAAAACCTTGTGACCTCTCTAGAGGCCATATTTTTCAATGGATCTTCATGAAAATTGGTCAGAATTTTTTATCTTGATGATATCTAGGTCACATGTGCTCAAAAACTAGGTCACTATGTCAAATAATAGAAATAATGACGTCATACTCAGTTCAACACTGGGTCATGTGGGGATAGGTGAGCGATTCAGGACCATCATGGTCCTCTTGTTTAAAGAATATATTTGGAAAGATAGCATTCATCATTTAATGATTATTGTTTTTTTTTATTATCACAAAAATTTAACTGAAATAATTTCAACTGTGTTGCATACATGTACCATACTTCGGTTTTAAATTTTAGCTTGTCTTCTTATGTATGTTTTTTTAGCTCACCTGTCACAAAGTGACAATGTGAGCTTTTGTGATCGCGCGGTGTCCGTCGTCCGTCGTGCGTCAGTGCGTCCGTGCGTGCGTGCGTCCGTAAACTTTTGCTTGTGACCACTCTAGAGGTCACTTTTTTCACGGGATTTTTATGAAAGTTGGTCAGAATGTTCATCTTGATGATATCTAGGTCAAGTTCGAAACTGGGTCACTTGCCTTCAAAAACTAGGTCAGTAGGTCTAAAAATAGAAAAACCTTGTGACCTCTCTAGAGGCCATATATTTCACAAGATCTTCATGAAAATTGGTCAGAATGTTCACCTTGATGATATCTAGGCCAAGTTCAAAACTGGGTCACGTGCCATCAAAAACTAGGTCAGTAGGTCTAAAAATAGAAAAACCTTGTGACCTCTCTAAAGGCCATATTTTTCATGGGATCTGTATGAAAGTTGGTCTGAGTGTTCATCTTGATGATATCTAGGTCAAGTTCGAAACTGGGTCACGTGCGGTCAAAAACTAGGTCAGTAGGTCTAAAAATAGAAAAACCTTGTGACCTCTCTAGAGGCCATATATTTCATGAGATCTTCATGAAAATTGGTTAGAATGTTCATCTTGATGATATCTAGGCCAAGTTCGAAAGTGGGTCACGTGCCTTCAAAAACTAGGGCAGTAGGTCAAATAATAGAAAAACCTTGTGACCTCTCTAGAGGCCATATTTTTCATGGGATCTGTATGAAAGTTGGTCTGAATGTTCATCTTGATGATATCTAGCTCTAGTTCGAAAGTGGGTCACGTGCCTTCAAAAACTAGGTCAGTAGGTCAAATAATAGAAAAACCTTGTGACCTCTCTAAAGGCCATATTTTTCATGGGATCTGTATGAAAATTGATCTGAATGTTCATCTTGATGATATCTAGGTCAAGTTCGAAACTGGGGCAACTGCGATCAAAAACTAGGTCAGTAGGTCTAAAAATAGAAAAACCTTGTGACCTCTCTAGAGGCCATACTTGTGAATGGATCTTCATGAAAATTGGTCAGAATGTTCATCTTGATGATATCTAGGTCAAATGTGGAACTGGGTCAGCTGCGGTAAAAAACTAGGTCAGTAGGTCTAAAATTATTAAAATCTTTTGACCTCTCTAGAGGCCATATTTTTCAATGGATCTTCATGAAAATTGGTAAGAATGTTCACCTTGATGATATCTAGGTCAGTTTTGAAACCGGGTCACGTGCGGTCAAAAACTAGGCCAGTAGGTTTAAAAATAGAAAAACCTTGTGACCTCTCTAGAGGCCATATTTTTCACGAGATCTTCATGAAAATTAGTGAGAATGTTCACCTTGATGATATCTAGGAAAAGTTCAAAACAGGGTCACGTACCTTCGAAAACTAGGTCAATAGGTCAAATAATTGAAAAACCTTGTGACCTCTCTAGAGACCATATTTTTCAATGGATCTTCATGAAAATTGGTCATAATTTTTATCTTGATAATACCTAGGTCAAGTTCAAAACTAGGTCACTATGTCAAATAATAGGAAAAAACGACGTCATACTCAAAACTGGGTCATGTGGGAAGAGGTGAGCGATTCAGGACCATCATGGTCCTCATGTTTTGTACAGGATACACTCATTTTTCAGAAAAGAAAATTAAAAAATTGAAATCCTCCCTTATGTAGAAAAGTTTGGACAATAATCTAACATTTGTTATATAATCGCCTTACCATACAAATTACACCAAATAGGTCTGTAGACATTACGGAACAGGGGGTCATTTTTGGTCCCCTTTCTCAAATTAAGTGGGTTGAAATTTTCAAATATGTGATTTTTTACTTTGTTAGTGTAATTAAATTTCTTCAGTAATGCATTTTTCAGAGAATTGGAAAATGAAATTTACGTAAATCACACGTTTAGTTTGATAAATTAAATTTCTCAGTAAATGCACACATCACGATTGAGGAAATGTAATCGCAGAAAATACACACAGGATTGAGGTAAATGTAAATGTCTACAGAAATGCATACTTTCGGTGATTAAAGGTAAATTAAATGTCACGTAAATCCACTTCAGTGATTGAGGTAAATGTAAATTTCTACAATAAATGCCCGTTTAGGATTAGGAAAATGTAAATTTCTACAGAAAATGCCACTTTAGTGATTGGGGTAATGTAAATTTCTACAGTAAATGCACACATTCGTGTTGAGATAAATGTAAATGCTACAGTAACTCACATTTCAAGAAAAAGGAATTGTAATGTCTACAGTAACTGCAAATGTTACGATGAGTATAATTTATTTCGGGTTTTTGGAAACATGATTCGGTAGAACAGTGTTTAAAAATTTTAAAAGTCTTACTTGAAGTTCATCATAAAAGTCTGCCTTGGGGAAAAATGGATAAATATGTTAACCCTTACCTGCTGGCGGCAACGATTCTGCCTTGCGACCGGGCAAACCAAAGACAGCCGGGCATCCGGCAGTCTGATCAGGCTGCACTGTTCGCTTTTCTCATAAATTTTAGTAAACCCCCCTTCAAATGAAAAAAAGGTACTCCCCCAACGGAAGAGGGCCTCCTTTTTCTTTTCTTTTTCTCTTTTTTTTAGCCCGCCCCCCCCCCCCCCCCCCCCCCCCCCCCCCCCGCTTAGCTCAGTAAGGAGACCCAGTCTACGGGTTGCAGTGTTTTTTATTTGATCCTTTAAGATTTTTTCTCTTTATGATTTGATTAAAGACATTGTGTCTGAAACATTTGCCCCCCTCCTGATTCAGTGGAAAATTTTTCAGTTTTTTGCAGAGAACAGGTTTGTACTGGTACAGAATCCAGGAACACTGGTTAGGTTAACTGCCCACCGTTACATAACTGAAATACTGTAAAAAAAAACTGCACTAAACCCCAAACAAAGGCTATTTCTAAATTGGTCTGTCTATATTTATATATAGCTAAGTAACCTTACTCCAAACAGACATAAGGCTGGAAAAGAGGTTAAGTATTTTTTGTCTCAAGTTGGAAAAAGTGAAGTTAAACTTTCTTTTGAAAACATCCTCTTGAACATAGTGTTTTCTTGTGAATTCAAGACAGCAGCAGTTGTTAAAAAATAATGTTAAAAACTAATGAAAAAACTCATACGCAAAATATTTTATATCTTAATTGTTCAATGCTTGATTGTTAGGATTTATTATTCAGTAATATATGTATTGTAATAAAATGTTTTATGCATCTGTTTATTTTCAGTCATTTCATGCACTCATGTGCTATAGACATTTTTGTATACATAATTGCTTTTATAATCAGTGGAGTTCTTTAATTGCAAGAAGTAACTTGATTGAGTTTATATGGTCTTTCTTTGTCATGAAATCATCTATTCTATTCTATAGTAGTTAATTTTCCACCTTGTATATGTTTCTTTGATTGACATTTCTGTTATTTTGACCTTTGTAAATAATTCACATTCATTCATTCATATTTTACAAAAGAATTTTATTGAAAAGTTACCAGTGTTCATTTGTTATCAATCATTCCACTATGTTACACATATATTATCTTAGAATTCAGTAACACTTCCCACCCTTCAATATACACCTAAAAAAAGAACGAAATATCTAGAATTTAGCAAGAATTTTCTAAAGTTAAGTCCTAGTTGTTGCAGTGTGTATGGCCTGGTAAGTGGGGAGATGGGTGTTCCCTCAATGAGTTTGGATGGAGATATTTAAATGAAAATGGCATAATAGATAGCTTATAGTACAGTAAGATGAAGGATTTGATTGTGTATTGAAAGCTGTTCACAGCAGTTACCATCCCTTGCATTTATCGCTGCATTCACAAGATACAACATGACAATGAGAAAGTCACATGACACTGCAAAATAGCAGAGATGCCAAAGAACAAATTCCGGCAGCCTGTTTTATTTGTCAAATGTCCAATAGATATTTTTGACAAAAATTATTTCAATTTGTTATTTGAACAATTCTGTGCACGGATATTACCATCTAGATGCGAATAATGCAATTAAAAAATAAACCAAAAGGACTTATGATGGCAGTGATTTGATGTACTGTACGGGGAAGTAATGGCTGCAGGGAGTGTGTATGAGTCAGTGGGGTCATTAGGTCACAACGATGACTTCAAGTAGAAAACTGATCAATAGCTTGAGTTGTTAAATAAGGTTATTCAAACGAAACTTCACAAACAGCCAGTTTATATCAGTACTAAGCCTGTGATTTCATATTGTATCATTGTTACTATTTTTTTTTAGCTGACCTGTCACATAGTGACAAGGTGAGCTTTTGTGATCACCCTTCGTCCGTCGTCAGTCCGTGCGTCCGTCCGTGCGTCCGTCCGTCAACAATTTCTTGTCTGCACGATAGTGGTTTCATTTATGATTTTATTTTAACCAAACTTGCACATAACTTGTATTACCATAAGATCTCGGTTCCTTTCTTGAACTGGCCAGATCCCATTATGGGTTCCAGAGTTATGGCCCCTGAAAGGGCCAAAATCAGCTATTTTGACCTTGTCTGCACAATAGCAGCTTTATTATGTCTCCCCCAGGAGACATATCGTTTTTGCCCTGTCCGTCCGTCCTTCCGTCCGTCCGTACGTCACACTTCATTTCCGAGCAATAACTGGAGAACCATTTGACCTAGAACCTTCAAACTTCATAGGGTTGTAGGGCTGCTGTAGTAGACGACCCCTATTGTCTTTTGGGTCACTCCGTCAAAGGTCAAGGTCACAGGGGCCTGAACATTGAAAACCATTTCCGATCAATAACTAGAGAACCACTTGACCCAGAATGTTGAAACTTCATAGGATGATTGGCCATGAAGAGTAGATGACCCCTATTGATTTTGGGGTCACTCCGTCAAAGGTCAAGGTCACAGGGGCCTGAACATTGAAAACCATTTCCGATCAATAACTAGAGAACCACTTGACCCAGAATGTTGAAACTTCATAGGATGATTGGTCATGAAGAGTAGATGACCCCTATTGATTTTGGGGTCACTCCATCAAAGGTCAAGGTCACAGGGGCCTGAACATGGAAAACCATTTTACGATCAATAACTAGAGAACCACTAGACCCAGAATGTTGAAACTTCATAGGATGATTGTACATGCAAAGTAGATGACCCCTAACGATTTTGGGGTCACTCAATTAAAGGTCAAGGTCACAGGGGCCTGAACATTGAAAACCATTTCCGGTCAGTAACTTGAGAACCACTTGACCCAGAATGTTGAAACTTTATAGGATGATTGCTCATGCAGAGTAGATGACCCCTAACGATTTTGGGGTCACTCTGTGAAAGGTCAAGGTCACAGGGGCCTGAACATTGAAAACCATTTCCGGTCAGTAACTTGAGAACCACTTGACCCAGAATGATGAAACCTCATAGGATGATTGGTCATGCAGAGTAGATGACCCCCAACGATTTTAGGGTGACTCTGTTAAAGGTCAAGGCCACAGGGGCCTGAACATGGAAAACCATTTCCAACCAATAACTTGAGAACCTCTCGACCCAGAATGTTGAAACTTCATAGGATGATTGTTCATGCAGAGTAAATGACCCCTATTGTTTTTGGGGTCACTCCGTTAAAGGTCAAGGTCACAGAGGCCTGAACATTGATAACCAGTTCCGATCAATAACTAGAGAACCACTTGACCCAGAATGTTGAAATTTCATAGGATGATTGAACATGCAGAGTAGATGACCCCTATTGATTTTGGGGTAAGTCTATTAAAGGTCAAGGTCACAGTGGCCTGTTCATGTAAAATCATTTTTTGGAAATAACTTGAGAACCACTTGACCTACAATGTTGAAACTTAATAGGATGATTGGACATGCAGAGTAGATGACCCCTATTTATTTTGAGGTCACTTGATCAAAGGTCAAGGTCACAGGAGCCTGAACAGTGACTTGAGAACCACTAGGCCAAGAGTGTTGAAATTTAGCGGGATGACTGGACATGCCAAGTAGATGATCCCTATTGCAGCCAACCATCAGTGTCTCTTTGACTTTCGCTCCTGATCCCTATTGACTTCTTGCCTATAGGACTTTATATTGGGGGAGACATGCGCTTTTTTACAAAAGCATTTTCTAGTTTATGATTTGATTTTTACCAAACTGGCACACATCTTGTATCACCATAAGATCTTGGTTCCTTTCTTGAACTGGACAGATCCCATTACGGGTTCTAGAGTTATGGCCCCTGAAAGGTCCAAAATTAGCTATTTTGACCTTGTCTGCACAATAGCAGCTTCATTTATGATTATATTTTAACCAAAATTGCACACAACTTGTATCACCATAAGATCTTGGTTCTTTTCTTGAACTGGCCAGATCCCATTATGGGTTCCAGAGTTATGGCCCCTGAAAGGGCCAAAATCAGCTATTTTGTCCTTGTCTGCACAATAGCAGCTTTATTTATGATTTGATTTTTACCAAACTTGCACAAAACTTGTATCACCATAAGATCTTGGTTCCTTTCTTGAACTGGTCAGATTCCATCATGGGTTCCAGAGTTATGGCCCCTTAAAGGTCCAAAATTAGCTATTTTGGCTTTTGCAGCCATATAGAGTCTTCATTTATGGTTTTATTTGATACAAACTTCTAAAATATCTTCAACAACAATAAATCTTGGATTCCATGACAAATTAGATCCAATCGTAGGTTCCAGAGTTATTTTATATCTGATTACCTCCCCTGATTGTAGTCAAAATGGATTTATATCAGTAAGTACTTATAGGACTTATTTGAAATTTCATTGTTGTCATTAGTTGGACTGAACCAATCAAAGTAGATAACTATGGACTTATTTTATGTCAAATTACCTCCCTTTATTTCAAATTAAAATGGGTATATCTCCGTAACTAATGAAGATACTGATCTGAAATTTCATTTATGTCAACAGATTTATTTGGCAGTTTCTTCTTTTGATCACTTACAATAATTTTCTTTTAATTACTTCCCTTTTACGTTAATAGAAATAGCTTGTTTTAGTAACTTTTTTACTACTGGCCGTAGGGAAAAATCGATTTTTTTCTTTTTGGTTAGATTTCTTCCCTTTGTTGTTCCTGTCCTTTGAACTTAGATATTTTATCTGAGGACTTCTTGTCCTCAAGTGCAATGATAACAGGTGAGCGATATAGGGCCATCATGGCCCTCTTGTTTTTTTTAACTCAACAATTTTGTTTT
>NW_026459639.1:0-27974 GCF_021730395.1 Mercenaria mercenaria
GTAATTGAGTAATGGGGTTTAATTAATTCAACATGTTCAGAACCAAATTTATATGACTTGTTATAGCTTCCCCAATCACAGTCGACATAAGTATGTTCGATTTGCGACTTCATCTTGGTAATTATTCTGTTACTTATTCGCGCGGTAAGTAACAAGTAATGTGGGGGTTCAATATAATTAAGACATGTTCAAAATCGGTTTTATAGACTTGCTGAACTTGTCAATCATGCTGAACAAAATTTGGAAACTGATCTAGTGATAGTGCATATTTACTTATTTGGCACAAATAAGTGATAAGTAACGTATGGTTAAATATAATTCAGACATGTTCAGAACCACATTTATATGACTTGTTATAGCTTATAAAATCATACTCGACATAAGTATGTTCGATTTGCGACTTCATCTTGGGGTAATTCTTCGTTACTTATTCGCGGCCGAATAATTAACAAGTAACGTGCGGTTCAATATAATTAAGACATGTTCAAAATGGGGTTTATAGATTTTGTTGAAGCTAGTCAATCATGCTGAACATAAGATTGGCACTGCATCAGTGCTAGTGCATGTTTACTTGTTTGTGCACAAATAATAATAAGAAACTAGGGTTGATAAAATTCCAGACATGTTTTAACGAAATTTAATGACTTGTTATAGCTTACCCAATCACTCTCGACATAAGTATGTTCGATTTGCGACTTCGTCTTGTGGTAATTCTTCTGTTACTTATTCGCGGCCGAATAAGTAACAAGTAACGTGCGGGTTCAATATAATTCAGACATGTTCAAAATCGGTTTTATAGGACTTGTTGAGTGTTAGTCAATCATGCTGAACATAAGATTTGGCACTACGTCTAGTGCTAGTATATGTTTTACTTATTCGTGCACAAATAAGTAATAAGGTACGTACGGATGTGATATGATTCAGACATGTTCAGAACCAAATTTATATGACTTGTTATAGGTTACTCAATCATACTCTACATAAGTATGTTCGATTTGGGAATTCATCTTGTGGTAATTCATCTGTTATTTATTGACCTTATCTTGACCATATGTTTTATATCATTTTACTAATCATGGCAAAAACAGGTCCAATATTTTATAGACGTCTGATATTGGGAATGTTATTATTATTTTTTTCCGGAGAGTTATTAAATAAATTTTATACTTCTTTGTTATTTCTAACAGATGAGTAATTATAATATTTTGTATTTATCGAAATATTCTTGAAACAAAATGTAACTTGCTAGACAATTGGCAGCACAGTTATTTTCGAGGATGTTTTTTAATTAATAACTTACAATAAATCTAATATAATAGTATTTGTCTCTACCTGTTTAACCAAGGTTTTTATAGTTTTACTACTTCCATCCGTCTGTCTGTCCATGCTTTAATACAAATTTGGTTTATGCTTATTTTTGTTACCGGAGACAATACAAATCAATTTCCTAAATTCTTATTATGTGATTTAAACTTCTGTTAGGTGACTTAAAGTCCGCCCGCCAGAACGTTCGTATTATTTCAATAATGTACAAAAATGGATAATCAATAGCTTGAACTTGTTTTATGAAACTTTTAATTTAATTAAAAAACATCAGTGATAATGCTGACATTTTGTTTTTGCCTAGTTATGCAAATGTAGAAAACTATATCCTGAAATGACTTGCCGGTCCTTGCCATTATTAGACAGTTCTTTTCAAATGGTATGGGATGAGTTGAATCGGATGGATTCCCGATTGAGGCAGTGCTCTTTTTCAATTATCTAAACATATTGTTTTCTTTTTTAAAGGTCCAATAACACTTAGAATGAATTTTCAGAACATTATTTGTTTTTAATGTTTAAAGATAAAACTATTGTTATATTTACTCTAAAACATGTTACCATATTTTGTGACATTTTACTTGTTTCTACTTTGAAAACGGAAGACATTTCACCCTTCTTTTTTTTGTAATATCATTGAAAAGATACTGTCCTATATTTCTGCTGTATAATTCAAGTTAAAAATAACACTGGATGATTTTCTGACAAGTAAACGCTAATTTTGTCCGAACGATAACTTTCTTGGTTAAATAAATGCTACTTGTAATTATTACATTCGAAGTATTACTTGGCCTTTAAACTATCTCTTATGATAACTACAGTATATGAAATGCTAATTGTTTCTTTTAAAAGTGATAAAGATTAAGTAACTTTCATAGGTTCATTTGCTATACTTAAATTCCAATGCATTAAATTTCCTAACTTTCAGTTCAAAATAAGATTTTACCTACTACATCAGTTGTATCTTTTACTTGAAGCAATCTGTTTTTTCCCTCATGCAATGAAACCCATAAACATATATAAACTGACCTTATGTCATTTCAATGTCAAAAGCTCACCGTGAAGAAGGTGCTAGAAATTTGATAGGGTTATTAAAAGCCAATGTAAAGTCGCTATCTGTAACTCTCTGCATTCCAGTTATTTATAATTTAACGCCAATCATTAACCCCTCTGAACAAAAATTGTGGAGAGAAATTGAAATATTCAGACTTTTAAGTAGGGTGATATTATTATTGTTAATTTCTTTGTTACCTATTCGCTTTTGAATAAGGAATAAGTAACAAAATGAAACCGTTACTTATTCCTTATTCAGTTTTCTTATTTCTCGGAAAAACAATATGACATGACTTCAAAACACGTTTAGTAGGCCCTTAAAAGTGAATAATTAAATCATGCAGAAGAAATAGTGAAAGCGATGACACTTAATTTGATGTAAAATTGGTTACTTATTCGCTTTTGAATAAGGAATAAAGTAACAAAATGAATCCAGTTACTATTCCTTTTCGAAGTATATCATTTTTCGCGAAACGATATGACATGTGTCAGAACACGTTTTGTAGGTGTTAAAGTGAGTATAAAATTAAGTTGAAGAAATGATGAACGATATGAGGTGTTATCTTAAGTTTATTCATTTTATTTTTTTTTCCAGTTCTAATATTCGACTTCTGCAATTTTTCTGATGAAAGAAAAAATGTCATGTGTTCGGAACACGTTTGTGGGTTTGAAAAGGTGTTACTAAAACAATTTGAAAAAGGGTAAACGAGATGAGACTTAATCTGGTATTTATTTCTCTGTTACTTATTCGCGTTTGAATAAGGAATAAGTAACAAAATGAATTCAGTTACTTATTTCTCGGCCGAAAAAAATATGACATTGTTCAAACACGTTTTGTAGGATTAACAGTGAGTATTATATCATGTTGAAGAAATAATGAACCGATGAACTTTTTTTTGCTGTTAATTTGTCTTTTACTTTTTCGCTTTGAATAAGAATAAGTAACAAAATAAATCCAGTTACTTATTCCTTATTCGAACTTGTCATTCTCGGCGAAAACGATATGACATGTGTTCAGAACACGTTTTGTAGGTGTTATATGAGAATAAAATCAAGTTGAAGAAATGATAAAACGAAAAGAGGTGTTATCTTAAGTTCATTCATCTTTTACTTTTTCCAGTTCTAATTATTCGACTTCTGCAAGTTTCTGATGAAAGAAAAATGTCAAGTGTTCGGAACACGTTTTGTAGGTCTAATAGTGAGTAATTAAATAATATTAAAATATGTAAACGTTTTGATGATCTAGAATACTTTGTCGTGGGATATAAACAGAGCTCACAGCTTATAAAGATGTTAATATTATTCTAAGTCATTTTGGCTTTAGAAATTTATAAATCTTATATGATAAGTGATAGCAGGCAAGAATTTTAATATGATGAAAGTACTGTATAATGAATTTTTAGTATTGGAAAAATTTTTATCAAATAAGAAGTACAATCATCCAAATTTTGAATAAATTTTTCAAGTATTTGAAAGAAGCACATACTGATTAGAAATAAAGTATAATTTTAAGTACTGACACACAGTAAAATTTTGCACATCTTTTCTCTATTATTTCGATTTCGACAATAGATAACTTAATCTGATGTCCTTACTGTAGTAAGAAGGGAAAAAACTTGCGTCGTGAATGTCTTTAAGTAAAGACTTTTTGTAACAGGGCGCATTAATGTTTTTTTTTTTTATAAACCCCCACTTGTATTTTAAATTCTAATAGAATCTATAATAATGTTTTAGTCTAACGTCTGATTATTTTGTACTTGAAGTTCCTGTATATTCTAATCACTATATTTCATTTAAAACAAAATATTAATATCGTACACACATTTGAAAAATTTTAAGATTTAAATTTTACCTTCGAAGATGAATATTAATTGATTATTATTTTAAAGACTTTAATTTTCTACATTTTGTTCTGTCTGGAAAATGTTATAACACTCTACAAGACATCAAATTTTCTTATTCAGAATGAAATGTCTCGTAAACCAAGTATTGTACATTTAAAATATAAAAACAGTTAGAATTGGGAAAAATTTAAAATAGAACTATAAATTTAGTTGGATTTTTTTCAGTTAATAAGTGAGATCATGTAGTACAAACTTTAAGCTTTGGTATTTTTTTGTATGTATTATGTATTGTGGGGTTTTACAAAATAAACGGGCCATATCTTATGGTTCCAAAGAGAAAAAAAAAATATTTAAGAAATGGTGAACGAGGTGAGACTTTATATGGTATTAATTTGCCTGTTACTTATTCGCGTTTGAATAAGGAATAAGTAACAAAATAACGCCAGTTACTTATTCCTTATTCGACTTTTTTCATTTCTCGGCGAAAAAGATATGACATTTTCAGAACACGTTTTGTAGGGTTTAACGTAGTATTTAAAAACATGTTGATTAAATGGTGAACGAGGTGAGACTTTATAGGTATTCATTATCTGTTACTTATTCGCGTTTGAATAAGGAATAAGTAACAAAATGAATCCAGTACTTATTCCTTATTTTTGCATATATCAGTTTTTCGGCCCAAAACGATATGACATGTGTTCAGAACACGTTTTGTAGTGTTTTAAATGAGTAATAAAATCAAGTTGAAGAAATGATGAACGAGAAGGGGGTGTTATCTTAAGTTTATTCATCTTTTACTTTTTCCCGTTCTAATTATTCGAATTTTGCAATTTTGTGTGAAGAAAAATGTCATGTGTTCGGACCATGTTTTGTAGTTGAAAATGTGTTACTAAATCATCTGAAAAAATGGTGAACGTGATGAGACTTAATCTGGTGTTTATTTCTCTGTTACTTATTCGCGTTTGAATAAGGAATAAGGAATAAGTAAAAAATTTAAACTAGTTACTTATTCCTTATTCGACTTAATAATATTTCTGGGCTAAAAAAGACATGGCATGTGTTCAGAACACATTTGTAGGGCTTATAGTGAGTAATTAATCATGTAAAAAATATGAAACGCGATGAACTTTTTTTGTTGTTATTTGTCTGTTACTTATTCGCGTTTGAATAAGGAATAATAACAAAATGAATCAAGTTACTTATTCCTTATTCGAGTTTTTTCATTTCTCGGGGAAAACAATATGACATGTATTCCCGAACACGTTAGAGGTCTTAAAGTGAAAAAATTTAAAACATCTGGAGAAATAGTGAAAGCGATGACCTTTATTTTGTTGTAAATTTGTCTGTTGGGTTATTCGCGTTTGAATAAGGAATAAGTAACAAAATGAATCCATTACTTATTCCTTATTCGACTTTTAAACATTGCTTGGGGAAATAGATATGAGATGTTTCAGAACACGTTTTTGTAGGAGATGAAACTTTATCTGTGTTAAAGTGTCTGTTACTTATTCGCATTTGAATAAGGAATAAGGAACAAAAAGTACCTAGTTACTTATTCCTTATTCGAAAAAGGAATAAGGAATAAGGAATAAGTAACCAACTTTCTCGTCATTTGGTAAATATATGTTTTGAAACATGTTAATATTTGTATTGCCTATGTACGATCAGATAAACCTGCAGTACATGTAACGTACTTAATCTAGTTACTATATTAAGTTTAAAAATGAATTAGGGTAATATGATCTTAAGTCGGACGAGGACGCGATCGGGGGTCGGACGATTTTAAGGTCTTTTCAATCTTAAAATCACTATAAGGCTGCAAACAGCTTTTACATTGCCGGATAAGAAACATCTAATTTGTTATGAGTTGCCTTTCTTTGTAACATGACACACTTTCGCTCTTTGTCTCAACAGTACAAATCGCGTGATTTTTAAAAATCAATGTAGATAAAAATCAAGTTTTATTTTGCTTTAACCTTATTTATTTTCTACCAGGAAGTATAACAGACACCTGAAATACAACAAGTAGACAGACATGGCATTAATACGAATGAATAAATCATTCTCTTATCATCCGACTCCGTTTTTAACAGGTTGTATATAGGCGCTAAAATGAATGCTGTTAAATCGATATAGACTCGATCAGAGAAAATATTTAATTTGATACATAGACGGACAGTCTCCAACTCATTATCAACATCATATTCAAATCACATCTTTCTTTTGTAGAATTTTTGTAGATAACGTTCATAATTAGAATGCTATTTTTCTAATTTGCAAACACGAATAGAAGAATAAAAATGAAACAAAATACAGACCTTCGTGTATGTTACCATTTTATTGAGTTTAAATTTATATGTTGATCTGCGTAAACATTTTGACACCTAGGAAGATTTTATGGAAAAAAACTTTAACATATTCTCTCAACATTTCTATTACTTATTAGTACAACAGTAGCGTTGTATATATATCGGGGGAAAACTTGGGCAAAATAAAAACAAACAAACAAAAACGCGTGAATTTCGTGTCCAATACAGGCTAACGCCGGAGTGAAATGACCTTGCAATATTCTCACCAATTATCAATGGGATAAAAAGTAAGATTGACTTGGAGGTAAATTCAGTTGACAACGTTTAAATATTAATATCGTAAAAATGACACCAATTAAGATATTGGATATCAGTAAAAGGGTCCACATGACTGAAATACAAGACTTGAATAACTATACATATAAAAATGAAATTGTATCACAAGAAACTCCACAATTGTAGTGAAAAACAAACTGGGTAAATACGTAATTTACACATTCACTGAAACGTTTCCAACAGTTGTAACTTTTTATGTTCACTTATCATGAAATAGACATGTCAGCATGATCTTTACATTTGCAAACAACTGGATCCAGTGGTTCGAAACTTTAACAGGCGAATAAGCTAACGGTCGATTAACTTTTTTAGTACATTTCGACAGTTTAGAAAACTCAGAAAAAACATATGAACTTGTTAAGTATTATAAACACTTAATCATCTTTACAGTAAAATTAAAACATCGTACTAGTGTTTCCCACCCACCAAGACTAGTATCTTGAATAGAAAGTTTTTTTTAGGGGGGATTTAACGTCGCACCGACACATGATATAGGTCATATGGCGACTTTCCAGCTTTATTGGTGGAGGAAGACCCCAGGTGCCCTTCCATGCACTATTTCATCACGAGCGGGTACCTGAGCAGAACCACCGACGTTCCGCAAGTCAACTGGATTGCTTCCTCACATGAAGAATTCAACGCCCGAATGAGGCTCGAACCAACACCGATGAGGGGCAAGTGATTTGAAGTCAACGACTTTAACCACTCGGCCACGGAGGCTCCGAATAGAAATTTAACCGGCGGTTAGTTTAACAGCCTACTGCAGCGGACGTGGGTTCGAGCATCATTGGGGTCACGACCATGACTTCTCATATGGCACCAGTACTGGTTTTCCCAGAAAACGGACTCGAGAGTGGTTACAATAAGCTTGAAGCTTTCATCACAATCGAGCTTAAACAAATTAGTATAAACTAAACTAAACTAAACTAAACGACCGTTAAAGTTTCGAACAACTGGGCCCTGTTAGAAAGTCGAACAACTACATCATTCTTACAAGAAAGGCACGTTATGGTTAAAAGAGTTCGTAGTCCTATGAGCATCTACGCACTAACTATATTCTGATAAACAAAATAAATAAATAAACACCGACACTGGTTACTGTTTTTATAAGAACAAAAATGAATATAACCATAAATATTTTGTCACTTTATACCGATTGTTGAAAAGTGATTTCTAACAGAATCTGATAATTTGTATGTGGTTATGTATATTACCAGCAAGCACTAGTTCATACTTGAAATACCAGATTATTTCAAACAACAGTATTTTTTGTTATCCAGAATGTTTACCTCCGATTTGCTGTCAGCCTTTTTTGCAGTTTCGGAACCTGGCTATCTTCTTGAATCAACGTATCTATCATGCAAACTCCTTATAAAAACTAATAAAACTAATTGTTCAGTAGTTCAATTTTGAGTATTTTAGGAAGTATGTATTTAAATGTTTAGCATTTGCGATTGCAAATGACTCAAAGTGTTAATGGACGTCAAATTTTAGTAAATCCGGTATTCGAGTAAAACTGAATTTATACAAAGTAACCTGCATTCTTTCACATGCCCTACTGACAAAAAAAGCGCTAACGGTACAAAGATATCACTCTTGTAAAAACATGTTAATCCTAATTTCTATAGAACGCGTGGGACAGTTTTCAATAATTGCAGTTTTTATGTCACGTGGTCTAGACAACTCGTGCAGTTGTCTATCCTATACATATAAATATCTTTATTAGATACAGGAAACTAGTTAACAATTATTAACTTGTGAAAGAATACAAGCTTAATTGGAGGAATGACAGTGGCCTTATACGCTATTTGTTCATATGGACTATTCCATTTAGTGTCTGTCCACAGACAGTTTCGTCCATTTCGTTGAATGTCGACCCAACTGACGTAAAGACTACTCACATGTATTTGAAATTGTTTTCCGTTTAGTTTAACAATTAGGCATGCAATAAACGATCTGTAATAATCAAATGGAATACGTTACCTTTGGTTCATGTCAGTCCGTATTAAGCGCTTGTTCTAACTGTCTTAGAAAAAAATGATGATGTGGTGCACAGTCATGCTCAAAAGAACAGTTTAAACTACTTTTCTCGAAACAATGAAATCAAAGCCTTGAGGTGTCTGGTGGTTGCGGGTTTTGCTAGATTTATTTTTATTTTAAATGTCAATCTATAAATATACATGTATAAGAAACATATACGAATGTGCCTCATATCTGAGATGAACTCTGCCAGCCTGACCTTACATGAACACTTGGAAGTCAGTGATGTAACCATGGGCTGGAATACCTAATCATTGACTGATCTTATATAATCTAAATGCCAATGTGAATGGATAGAGGATGAATAAGAACTGCTTGATCATTGATAATTCATCTGTTTTGTTCATGAACGGGACTACTTTGGGTGTGATTTTGAATCAAATAAAGATGCTACTTGATTGTCAGAAATACACTTAACTTTGGTAGCGGGATAAACCCGCAACCCAAAACTGTAAAATGAAGCATAGGTGTATGCTGAAAAGACTTGATAGTTCCAAATTACATGTACAATTCACTAGTGAAATAATGAACCCTTGTATAAGTGTGTGTGCTTGTTTTTGAAACTACACTGTGTTAATACAGATTTCCAGTGTAATTTTCTCTTTTTGTCTTACATATAAACATAGAAAAAAGTACATGTGTTTTGTCCTTTAAGTATGAATATTGCAGAATGCGACACTTGCAAAAGCCATTGGAATTCATTCCGCACATGCAAACTGTGATATTTCCTATTTCCTAAACAATGTGCTGATGAGACGTTTAATACTAAGCAACTTGTTGGTTGTAATAGAGCTTTCAGGATATTTTTTTAATCATAGAGTATGCTTCGTCTGAAATACAATGTATTGGATATGTGAAAGGGTCTAGTAGCAATGGGTGGAAATAAGTATGACGGTTATGCTGATTTGGAAATGTTTGATAACATTCATATTTCAACAGGTACATTTGTATTTCACGAGTACTATTCATTTTAATCATCTTAACGGTCAAATGAAAAAAGAAGCAATGTGATGACCAGGCAATAACAGCATGCTTTATTTTTCAAACTGAAAACAATCAGGTGTATCAAAAATCATTCGGAGTGGTCTTCCCTTTCCGCTGGATGTAAATCTACTGTGTACTGCATTTCAGTTCATTAGAAATTCACCTAGATTTCAACCAGGGGGTCATTGTAGGTTACTCGTATATAAATGCACTTACATGGCAAGTAAATGCCAAATGCATATTCTGAAATATACCACTTCATACAGAGTAAATGGCATACATGTAAAAAAGGGAAATATATTATTTTGACACATACAATTGAGAGTTTTATTGCAAAGATGCAAAATCAGTAATATCTATATGGATCTCTCTCATTAGTAGCTGCTGGCTCAATTTATCACACACAAAAAGCGCAACAAAATAAGCAGTGTCTATGTCTTGCCCTATCGAAAGGGAGAATACGATATTAGTAAGATACAGTATATGTTAGATGTAGTAATAATTTTTTACCTTTTACATCGCTTGCGATTAAATTTAACTGGACATGGATGTATGATATATGTTTTAGTATGATTAGCCGGTGCTAGCCATGATGGGTTGTTATGAACAGACTCATCCAAACCAAATCTGCTACTACTTTGTTTACTTGCGCTTTATGCTTCCAAACGTCTTTGAAGCTGTTACTGTATGTCCATACTTAAATTCAGTGTTGTTATATCTTCTGGCCCCGCTTTCACTAACGTTCTCAAAGTGAGAAAATTCTCAGCTCAAGATTGTCTCAGAACTGTCTGAGAATTGTCTCAGCTGAGAAATTTCTCAAGTTGGCTTTCTCTAAACTTTTTCTCAAGTCTTGAGATTTTTCTCAGCTGAGCTGTAATTTTTTAAGACATAAGCGGCCAAACATCCAAGGAGCCGCGTGAACTTTCCCACAAACACGAGTGCATAGTTGGGGTTAGCGGATTTATTCATTTGTTGAGACGAAACGAAGCGTTGAGAAATGTTCATAAACAACATGTACAGTTTCGGGATATATCCAAATTGTATGTTTGTACAAAGGTATGGCAGTGTGTTTTCAATATTATAATTAATCAGCTTCAAACCTGTCACTTTTGAACCAATCAAACACACCGTCGAGTGTACTACGTCATCTTCACCAAATATGGGATCAGGTAAACACATCCATATGTTGTTACACTACACTACGTGTGACAATTTTATGTTATCGGGCATATGTTTATGGTAGTCCAAAATATTAGACGTGTACATGCTTATTTTACCTTCAACATTCATTATTTTATTATTTTACATTTTATTTTCAATCTGCATTGTAACGTCTAAAAGGGCCCTAATCAGTAGAATGTAGCATTTTCTCACACGAAAAATATACGATATACGCAGGTTTAGACAGTCCAGCCTAACGTTATTTATCATATTCTAGTAATATATCGTTTAAATTTACCTTTAAAAGCCCTCATATCCAATATATGTCAATTGTGTACAGTTTTCAATACACATTCCGGCATTTTTCAAGCATATTAAGCAGGTTATAATATATTTAGAATCGACTTAGACGAAAACAATTTTCCACGTGAACTATTTGCCAATTGATCCAGAGGGAAAATATTTCGTCTAAAATTTATTCTCAAAATAAACTGTGTTTACACAACATTCGGAATAGACCGGCAATGTTGCACACCATAATACAGATACACGGCAATACATACAGTGGAAAGAAACAACACGATATTTATATATGAAAAGTAACTTTTATTTTATAATTATTCACATGTGCAGTTGAAAAAAGGATTATTTTCGGTGTAAGTAGTGTTCTTTCACTTCGGATTGGGTTATGTTGTTCATAATTTGAAGATTAGAGGCGACATGAAGTGTGTTTGCTTCTCACTACATGTTATACATGGCGATCCGATAAGACCTGACATAACCGATAGACGTCAAAATGTTAAAATATGTTATGTCAGGTCTTATTGATAGGACTAATGTTTATGGGAATCAGATATCAGCCGTAAGTATACAGTATATTGTTTTTTGATTCACATATTAATTACTGCAATTAGTGTATTCATATCAATAATTGCAGGGACATAAATAGCTATGCATTCTACTGTAGGCATTTCAAACTTGAACAACACAATTTATTCAAAATACTCACATTCTATTTTGTAGAAGATATCAAGCTTCTTTTTCCAAAGCATTTGTCATTGCTGTCATGATTATAAATTAATTCTGTGTCTAACGTATTTCGCCAGGTACTCTGTGAGTTGAAAGTGCTGCAAACCATGTACAGTACATGTTTTTGAAAATGAAAGTGAAAGTAGGTAGAGCTGTCAAAATAAAAAAAAATGCAATATTTCAAAAAAATATAGAAGTTAATTAGATTTCTTAACCAGAGTACCTAGATAAGTATGTTAGACGCACAACAAAAACAAATTAAGAGAAAAAATAAATGTGTTTGAAAAAAAAAAAGATTGACATTTCTACAAGTTAGAATGTGGACAGTTACAGTCATTCAATCCGTTCCGACACACGTTATGCATTTTTGCTTCAAATTCTACACCTGCTATGGAAACACTTCTTTTTCTTGAATGGGATGAAAGATGATTATTTCAGCTACAATTTAAGCCCAACTTGAATAAAATTGAGCATTTAAAAGTATGCTAACTCCGTATGTAAACAACACATCCAATTCAACTAGTTCCGTTACCTGTCAATCAGTTCCGATCTCGTATCTATTTATAGATCTTTGCGTTATCTGGGGGTCATCTCAAAGTAATTTTTAACTGTCATTTGTGAGAGTCCAGCGGTGTTATCCACCAGCCGCTCAATTCATAACATAATTTCATGTAGTAAATGGTTTGGGTGAAATAATAAAAAACATGATAAAACTAATGATTTTATAATTTTTGTATATTTAACATATCAACTGCTTGTAGACTTGTAACAAACTGAAAAACAGTACAATTACTCCACAAAGTTATATAACTAAGTTAAGAACAAGTCTTGTTCATTAAATATCATCACATATATTTAGTAGAAAAATATATTAGGGCATTTTAAAAAGGGTTATGTGCATGTTACTGTCTTATTAAATCCTATTTCCCATAGATATTTCTCTTACATTTGTCAAAGGTTTGAATACTGATGACAACAGTAGAAAGTTTAACTGAACCTTTAATTTCTATCACCTCCATTTTGGCTACAACTTTAACAGTTTATATGCATTATTGAAAGAAGCGCGTTTCTAAACATGTAATCTGTACATACTAGATACCATATCGTGTTTATTCATTTTTATATTACATTAAAAAAGCCATAAGCTTCTAGTAATAGCCATAATATCTTTGTCCGCTCAGATTGCAGGAGTTATTGGTTCAAATCTATAGTCACAGATGATACCAATATTTCCTTACCTCAAAGTGCTCTGCATTCAAGGAGAAAATGGCTTCATTTCATTCATAATATACAGTAGTGGTAACGCAATATCAAGAGTAAGGTGTTGAAAGTCATTAATATAAGCTGCAAGTGGAACAAATTAGTATAGACTTATTCATATTATTATAAAACATTAATTGTATTAAAAAAACAGCTTAAAAGACTTTGCAGTCTTAACTGCAGGACTCTACAAAGTGCTGATTTCTCTGAGCTTTTCCGTGTTCTACCGAAAGTACATCTGGCTGGCTATTGTAGCTGCAAATATAAATAATATCATACCAAGAGTTAAATGGAATATTTCAAATATTAAAAAAATGCCAGCTAGGGATATGCAATGCAGCATTGTATTTTCTTTTCAACTTGAATTTTATCTTACACATAATGTTAGTCTACTATACTGTGTGTCACATGATAACTGATGTCATTAAAACCAGGCTACACTAATAACATAGAGGCTGAAAATATATATACATACAACTTTCCTGGTAAATGACATGACCTGGTCCTTAAGTGGTTGCTAAGTTAACATACCTTAAAAATGTGATTAAAATAATCATATAGAGGAATCTATATGACTTATGATTAAAAATAGATTCTATTCTGTTCTAATTAATCTATTCATCAGACATCATGTTCTTTAACAGTAAATGTTAAAAGACAAAATAATACAGCACAACATAACTTTCATAAGAATATTATAATATATATTTTGCATGTGGGCCGAGTTTAATGACCAAAGATATCCACTGAACAGCAGAGCATACTACAAAATAGCACTAAATACAGCGTGTGTGACAAGTAAAGATAACGTCTATACGGCCCCCAACATATATAGCACATGTACCGGAATTGATTAGCGAGCGGTCTTTAAATGATGTTGTTTTACTCCCTTAAATGAAACTGCCAAGTCATATTGACGAATGTTATCAATAAAATGAATATAAATACACAAAATGATACCAACCTGTTGGTATTTATGTTTTTAGAATAAAATAAATCGCTCTCCAACTTTCAAGCTCCTCAGAACCGCCATCGAAGAAAACGCAGCATCCATAACCTCGTTTTGAACTGCAAGTGCTTGCTGACCCAGTTTTCATACAAGGTTTGTAAACATGCGTTCGTTTGGCGAGGAAATGTTTACTTTATACGACCCAATAGCAAAAATAGTGTTTTTGAACATACTCACACTGTGCCAAGCTTAATTTCAGAAAGTGTGTCGGAACTGATTGAATGCCGGAACTGATTGAATGACTGTAGAGGTACTGCAGTACATGTGTTTAAGACAAAATACAAAGTATACCCAAACAAGGTGACCTTTATAGAAAGTATCTGCTACTTGTGTATATGTGCTATGAATATAATTGGTCTGTCGGGTATAATTTCCATTTATGAAAATTTACATGAGGGGGTCTCAAAGGCTTTACATGATCCTAGTTCTACTTTTCATTTCTACTTTCACTTTCAGTTTGAAATGTGTTCCATTTTTTTAATTACATTTTTGCAGCACTTTCACCCCCCCCCCCCCCCCCCCACCCCCACCTCCCCCAGACTTCCTGAATAACCAAAATGTTATGTTAGACAATAGCATAAACATTAATTTCACTTGAAATGTAAACTACAGGTGTCATATATAGGCCTTGCTTATTCCTGTTTTAAAATGTTGCAGGTTTGTAATTATATCATAACTTGAGACAGGACTATATAAAAACTATTTTTGACTTAAGCATGGTAACAAAATATATTTTTGAAACAGAAGTTTGAAAGTCTGTATGACAGTATAATAGCATTTTATGATAGGAAATTTCCAATCAGTAGAATATATATTTGTATATTAAAGCTTTTCCTTCTTTTACTGAACACTTCTCTATATTGTAGATCTAAATAGAGACAGAATATAAAATTCCTCAATAAAATGCTAATATAATTTTTTTTTTTTTTTTTTTTTTTTGAAAATCATTATGAAAGAAAAAGCTGTTTGAATTGTAAGGCAGCCCTGAAATGTCACAGATTTTGATAACAGTTTTATGCATATGTTTCAAAGTATGCTATTTAGTTTTATAAATTATGTTTATATTATTTTATTTGTGGTTTATATTATAATACACACCAACACAAATTTTATTAAGATTCTTGTAGATACCAAAATTATGTTGTTAATATATGTACCCAATAACAACTGATCCTGTATATCTAGGGCTCAAACTTAGTGTTTAAGATTTTCTATATTTTCAAAATCTTTGTGTAATTTAAAGATTGATATTCCTTATTATAAATGGAATAAACTATAAATTTAAACCTGGGTACAGATCAATTTTCAGACAAACATTTTATATAATTTATATCAGGTCACAGCCTGCTGATGAAGATCCTCAGCTTATTATACAGAGGTCAGGCTTGAGCTATGTGCTGATTCAAAAGATGCTAATGACAGTGGATAATCCATTCTGAGTTGTTCTAGGATCATTCACCAACGTTTCAAAACACTGATGGAACTGAAGGCAGTACATGTTCTGGTGTCTGGCCTGTGATTTCAAGTATAGACTATACTTTTAGTATGTATTGACTAAGTTAGTTTCAATGTTTCCTAAATTTGCAAACTTTATTATAATTCAAATCATGCCTAAGATTTCAATTTTACTCAAAAGGAAATAAAGGAGAACAATATATAAAATCATGCTTGCAACATAATACAGAAACCAAATTGATACCGTGAATTGAGGCACTTCATTTACAACCATTTGAAATGGATCAGTCTAATTTTGACCAAGTATTGGCTTGGTTTGAAGCTTTCACATATGTTAATTTGCATGCCTAGCTCAGAATATAAAGCACTAGACTATGAATCAAGAAAAGTTCAAAGTTTGATCCTTTGCAATATCTTTAACAGTTTGAGAGAAGAACATGTCTAAGTCATTTGTCCACCATTTCTTACTCATTTACAGTGGGAAGTTGTCTGTGAGCATTTATAATAAGCCATTTCTAGTAAAGAATGCAGGAACACTTAAAAGGTTAACTGAACACCATTACATGACTGAAATACTGTTGCATAATTGAATCATATTGAAACAAAAAAAACAAGAAAAGGAAATTTTGCTCCATAAATGCATAACAAAATAAAATTTGTGATAGTGTACTGTATATTATATGGAAAAAACAATTCCTTTTCAGATTGATGTACCTCCTCCTGATGTATCTCCTTGAATACAATATATCTGCCATGTGAAAGGAACAAGCTGCAAGATATACTATGGAAGTGGGTGCCTATGTAAAAAACATTTTATTTAAAGAATATAAGAAATATGACACTAAACTACTGAAAAGGTGCACAGGGGACATTTTTGTGTGTATAGACTTTCATCAAGATTCTGAGAAAGTTAAGTTATTAAACAAAAATAGTCATATTGTGTCTTCAAAGCTAAAAAGATTAAGATCTTAGGAAAGATTAGGACTCAAGAAAAGTAATGGGGTAATGAAACTGTAGTGTTCAACATTTAAATTTAAAAATACACTGTTGAAAACTAGCCAACATGTAATTGTCACACTTTTTTGGGTGCACAGGGGACACAATTAGCTATATAATTTAATATAACTTTAACTCTTAGGCCCTTCCTAAATTTCTATAATGAACTTGTCCATTTTACAATTTGGACGGTATCATTAAGTGTTAAAAGGGGTGCTAACCAAAAGATACTGACTGAATGGCGAACAGTGCAGATCAAGATCAGACTGCACTAATGTGCAGGCTGATCATGATCTACACTTGTCACAAAGGTAGGACCAACCATGAATAGCATGATAAGGGTTAAAACTGCTTGAGCCATTCAACTGAAATTACAAACATTTGTTGACTACATTGATTGGATATATGTAATTTGCCCAAAAACACTTTATAAAACTGAACTGAATTAAAATAAGGTGAGAGAGAAGAAAAAGCTTAATTATTTAAAAAAAAAAAACAACAAAAAAACAAACAATATAGCCGATAGATGCACGTTATATTGAAGGCATTATCTTTGTTTACATTAAATTTAAATGTGGCTGTCACGTTGTTTGTTAGAAATATAAGACACATTAATTTCTTGTTTTCGAATTTTGATTATTGCATTTATGTGTCAAAGATTGGCATGGGTGAAAATGTTACTGAAAATATTAAATCAGTTTTTATTGATTAACTCCCTTTTTGGCTTGTGCAGTATAAAGTCGTGTGCATCATTGAAAGTATATGTAGTACTTTTCTAACCAACTGATAAACATTCTTTTTTTGAAAAGTTTGTTGCATAAAGTTATAGGAGGTGTTTTTGTATGAAATTTACATTGTGTAGGCCTTTAAGCTGTTTACTTTAAAAACCATCTTGTATTTTTGATAATTTCTTATGTAATTAAGTCATTTCTAATGTCTTCTCTTTTAATTGACCCTGAGTGGCAGTTCTTGTTAACTACAAAACCATCTACTATTATTGGTTAACTAATTTTTGGAATAGTCAGCATTTTAACATTGTTTCATCACAATGCACTCCTTTATGGGAATAGGGAGGCAATAGCACATTTAACTATTAAAACTAATTATTAAACTATGTCATTTGAATGAAAACAGCCTTAGACACACCTGAAAATCAGATAAATTTGAAAATACATGCAAAGTTTTTAAAATGTTTTTGGATTTAAGTTATAACATTTTCTTATTTTTATCTTCAATTGGTTATAAATGCAACCGATTGTTTTTATCAACATCTATTGTCAGGTGTGTTTCGTCCCAATTTAATTTTGTGACCCATACAGTGTTTCCAGGACTCATCAGTAAGAGAAACACCATCAACTTGAGTCAACAACATAACTTTTAACATGTAAACAGAAGTTAATTATAAACATTTTCAAAGGAACATAGTGAACTGAAATAGTAAATGAAAATTATAAAAGAAATGAAAACCTGTACACTTTGGCATTTCATAGTTCTTTTTAAAAATCAAAATCTGAGAAGACAATGACAGTGAATATAAGATTTTACTTAAAATTATTATTGTAAATCATACTGGAATCTAAAACTTACCGGTAATATATTTTTTATCAATAGCATAGAGTTAAGATTTTCTGATAGTTTTGGAAAGATTTGAAAAACATTGTACTTTAAATGTTCAACCAATATTTTAGATCAAATTATGAAATGCCATATTTATTTATAAATGAATAAAACTGTTGTCAACTTATAATAATTTCTGTTAACTTTAATAAATTATACTTAAATATTTTTCATTGTTTTTGTGTCCATCAGTTTTTCTGCTTATTCAACTACATCATGCTATTTGCCACTTGCTAAATGTGAAATATCTAAAGTATAGATGTTAATAGTTAACAGCACTGCAAAATGCAGAACAAAATATTTCCAAATGCTTATTAATGAGTGATTACTTATAAACAAGCTGGTGTATAGAGCCATATGTAACATCATGCCATTATGTAATAACTTTATCACTTGACATGGTTAGAGACTAAGCCTACAATCTCCCACTGAAGTGGTGGGCCGTCTACCACTTGGCTACTGAGGTCTATGAGGCAACAGGACTTGATTACTACCAGGTGGATATGTTGTTTACTTGATTACTACAAAGTGGAGATTTTGTTTCAGCAGTACTACAAAGTGGAGATTTTGTTTCAGCAGTAGGTTAGCTTAGTTGGTAGAGTACTAGTCCTGTATGGGAGGGTCCCCAAGATTGAGCCCTACATGCAGTAGACTGACTGCACATTTTATTCAATCTGTTCAATTAACTAGGCTCACAACATTGGACTGTGACTGTTTTATAAATTAGAGGAGACTTTTATATAGCAGGGGAGTTTATTATGGTATTGGACTTGATTACCACAAAGGGGAAATTGTTTCAGCAGCTGGTTAGTTCAGTTGATAGTGCGCACACCCTGTAAACAAGGGGTCCCAGCTTTGAGCCAACTAACTGCTCATTTTTATCACCCCTTGATAATAACCCCCAAATTGTGAAACGAAATTTCACAATTTTGTTGTGCGCCAAGAATAAGGACTTCTAGGAACGTTACTGCACAAGTCAATATATCTCGGTGCGAGCGTTTTTGGTACGAAACATAGGCACAGTAAAAACGTTTACCGTACTTAATAAATATTGTCTTCAAAGTTGTGTAGCATTCAAGACGAGAAAGAAACATTTTAGAAGCAGTAAAAAGGTTTGAAAATGTTGTTCTTGTGGTAAATTAATTGCTGCATGTGTTTTAAAAGCGTTAACAGTGTCCCTAACAACAACCGGCCATTTTAGTTTTACTTGGATTACTTCCCTTGAAATTAAGAAATTACCGTCTCTGACGAAGTTTGTTGTCATTCATGTCATGCTGGTGAACTCAACGTGAAACTGGCACCGACTACGGCGGCGGGGAATATTGTATCGTCGAAAAGTCGCCATTTTGTTTCTTTGAGAAAAACACTGAGACAGCTCAACCCTTGACTCAAGAAATCTGAGAAAAATCTCAGCGCGGAAGTTGAGATTTTACTGAGAGATTTTTAGTGCAAGCCAATCTGAGAAAAATCTCAAGCTGAGAATCAAAGTTGAGATTTTTCTCAGACTTGAGCTGAATTGACTTGAGAACGTTAGTGAAAGCGGGGCCTCAGTGGTATTACAATTTCTGGTCCGTTGGGACCTCGCAGTTAATTCAGTATATATATATACGGTAGAGTCCCGCTCAAACTGATGCTAAAGAGTTTGAGATGTATTTGCATATTTCATTACTTCTCGTGGATAGAGTCAGTCAATGTTTTGATATATAAATTGTATTTTACGCTTCAAATAGATTATCTTATATTCGCTCGCTGGTAAAACCAGTGCACTATTTGAGCCGCGCCATGAGAAAATCAATATAGTGGGTTTGCGACCAGCATGGATCCAGACAAGCCTACGCATCCGCGCAGTCTGGTCAGGATGCCAAGCCTATTGTTATGAGAGAAACCATTAGCGAACAGCATGGATCCTGACCAGACTGCGCTGATGGTCGCAAAGCCACTATGTTGGTTTTCTCATGGCGCTGCTGATTTGATATAAATCTGGTATAATAATAATGATAATAATAATTTGTTGCTTTTTTTGTTTTTGTTTTTGGGTGTAGAGTCGCACCGACACAAAGTAGATCATAATGCGATTTTTACAAGCTGGTGACTGTGTTGAAAGACCCCAGGTGCCCCTACTTGTATTTTTTTTCATCTTGAGCGAGCACCTGGGTAGAATCACGTGCCTTCCGTAAGCCTGTTAAATTGAATGGCTTCCTCACACAAGAATTCTACACTCCTAGCGAGGTTTAGAATCCAAATCGATGAGGGACAAGTAATTCGAAGTCGGAGACCTTACTGCTCGGTCACGGATGGTCCTGAACCAGTGCCTTAATATTTTGAATTTTTAACAAACTTTTCGTCAAAGTCATGATCGAGGTATTTTTTGCAAATTAAATGAACTTTCAAATTATCAACTGCCACTTTGATACATGTAACATAAAGCTATCATGCAGATAAATTAAAAAAGTATCCATTCATAAAAAAACTATCAAACGACTTCATGTTTGTCATAAACAAGTGCGACACAGAGAATTGTCCTCTTGTAAGACCTGGAAAAGAGAGATTATTTATTTTCTATATATAATAATGATCCCAACATGTCTACTTGTAGATAAGTGTTTTCTGTGTTCGTTTTTTAATTAAGGACTTCTAATATGATGTTAAATTATACGCTACACTAGTTCTTTGACAAACAGTGCAGGTTGCTACACTGTAATTCACATCAAACTAAAGACTGAAAAAGAAGAGAAAAAGACACAACGAGTTAATAAGTGCGCGTTTTTAGTGTCGAATAGTAAATCCATGTCATAGAATTAGCAGATAATTGGCTTTCTAAGTATCTTTTGTGTATTTGGTTTTGGTTACGTTGGCACAAATAACGGCGACTTCCCAGGCCTAACTGCAGAGGAAGACCCCGTATGTCCGTCCATACAATACTTCAGGCACGAGCGGATGCCCAGATAGTTTGTCGGTTACCCCACATTAAAGAATTTTAAATCCTAATCGAACGTTTGAATTTCTAACTTTAAATAAATTGACTTTATGTATACAATCTATTGATCATATACACAGAAACGCTTTGAAAATAAGCACGATCGTAACTCCGGATAACCCAAGTTGTTTGGATCATATTTTATTTCTGGACCTTAGATAACCTAGCACTTATATCACTTTAAGTTGTGTAAACTGTAGTAATGTCTCGCTGTTTGAAAGTATCAGACAGCATAAGGCATCATTGCCAACATGAAAGTGACAAAATGACAGGAAATTAGTTAAAACAAGCAAATTCGATGAATTGGTATCCCCCGCCGAAAGGGTTTGTGGTGAGGAATGGCAAAAAGATATATCCGGCAAAAAGTTAAGGATGTTAATAAGAAGCAAATACTTTCATTAGTCAAAATCAATTTAACAGAAAACAAATGTTTAATTAAAGAGAACATAATAAATGTATGATACTTTGATCCTGACTAAAGAATTTATTTTGAATGGGATATGCTTACTGTAATAAGCTTAGCTTTTAAAATTAAATGCAGTTAATTGAAATGTGAGCTTGAAGTTTAACTGGAACGAAATATTGTCGTTGAGTGGTTTTGCACCAGGTGTTGCTGTTTAACATGTACATTTGAACTTAAAAGAACAGATGTCCTTAAGAGAACACAGGTAAGATATCTTGAACATGGCTGAGGGCAAGGTTTGTGCAGTCACAATTTAACATGTTGAAGGTTTGAACATTTAAAAAAAAAAAAGGAATGGAAATATATATATGTATATATATTATAGATATATGTATATATTTATTTTTTTAGGGGGTGGGGGTGCAGGGGAACGGGAGGAAACAAAATTTCACATGTTGACTATAAACATTGATTAAAAATTAAAAATAATAAAAAAAAGGTAAAAGGGTGAAGTTGGGGTGAGGGGGGGGGGGCAGAGGATGCATGATCAGTGGTGGGCATGACTGGGGGGAGAAGTGAGGTGGGGGAATGGTACAACTTGGAAGGTTTGGAAAAAATCTAAATTAAGAAATGAAAAAAAAAAATTTTTTTTGGGGGGGGGGGGGGGGGGGGGGGGGGGGGGGGGGGGGGAGGGGTGTGACCAAGGCAAGTGGGTGACCAGGTGTGGGTGCGCAACTTCACATGTTTATAATAAATGTTCACAGAAAAGAATGAAAGAAATTTAATGAAATTCTGCCAAATGGTATTAAAGTTTGTTATGTACAAATATGTGGATATTTAGGCAATTAAAGGCCAATAACTCTGAAATTTCCAAAGAAATCCGTACAAAATTGTCTGTGCACAACCAAATTATAGTGCTCTAAATTCTGTTAAAGTTTCATAGTTCTAGGTCAAATATATCAAAAGTTATGATGCAGAAATTGCCATATCTATAGATCTATAGTACCCTATATAGTTAACACTAGACACTTCTAAGGGTCATAACTCTGGTGCTACTTGGGAAATCCGTCTGAAACTTGATGGGCCCCATAACCTCGTAGTGGTGAACATGTATATGAAGTTTGTTTGAAAAAAATCTAAAATAAGTAATGATTTTTTTTTTTGGGGGGGGGGGGGGGGGGGGGGGGGGGTCGGAGAATAGGGGGGGGGGGGAGGTGTGTGATCAAGGTAAGGGGGTGACCAGGTGTGGGTACACAACTTCACATGTTTACAATAAATGTTCATGGAAAAGAATGAAAGACATTTAATGAAATTCTACCAAATGGTAAGTTTGTTATGTACAAATATGTGGATTTTTATACAATTAAAGGGCAATAACTCTTAATTTACATATAAATCCGAATGAAATTGTGTGTACACAACCACATTATGGTGATCTAAATTCTGTTTAAGTTTCATAGTTCTAGGTCAAATATTTCAAAAGTTATAATGCAGAAATTGCCATATTTATAGTACCCTATATATAGTTAACACTAGAAAATTCTAAGGGCCATAACTCTGGTGTTACTTGGGCAATCTGACTGAAACTTGACGGGCCGCAAGAACTCATAGTGGTGAACATGTATATGAAGTTTTTAATAAATATTCCCAACCATTTCCTAGATATGGCTCCGGACGGACGGACGGACGAAAAGACGGACGGACGGACGGACGGAAAGACGGACGGAAGGACGGACGGACAACGCCAAAACTATATCCCTCCGACTTTCGTCGGGGGATAATAATTGTTGTCGTCTGATACGCCGAGCAGATTAACAAAGACTAATAATCAAAAATTTACTTTCATGTATTTATTATGCGTATTCAAAAGCTTTAAGATTCGTCCTTATTAATCTTGAATCTAGGTGTTAACTAAAGAGCTCTCCTTAGTGCTGAGTTTTTGTACATTTTTAGAATATATGAATTCTAGTAATCTCTGTCAGAGAGCTGAATTTCATAGTGTTAATTAATAATTTGGGCATCTCTCTCAGTAGAAAAACAGTCTTGTTCAATGAAAAACACGAAGCCGTCCTTTGAGACTAAGGTCGAATTTAAGTTTGTTTTGTACAAATGCAATAATGAATGTCATTGCTTTACAGACCAAAGACTTATCCTAAAACTACCTGAAGGTAATCACATGAAACAATGGTGGGCCGTCACTGCTATTTGTGAGTTGGACAGAGCATTAGGTTTAATGTTTGAACATTTGCATATCGTTGTAAAGTGATAGGTATTTTAGCATTCGCCTGTTATAGTTCAGCTCAGTCCCAATATAATGGTATAAAAGCCGAAAAAGAAAAACATCATTTTTCTATAACTGCAAAGATAATAATCTTTGATGCACTCAATGTTAGAAATAAAATAGCTTTTTTTGTATACTCACGTGTCACCCTACAGTAACTGCTGCTGCTGTTGTTTTTGATTTTGTACATTGTATTGTATGATTCATTAAATCCATAAACATGTGATCGTGATTTTCTTCAAAATTATGTTAAAATTTAAATCAGATAAAGACTGCTATTAAAATTATTTTCACAAGAATCGAGAATTAAATGAAAACACCATAGATAAAATATGATGGTGATGTCAAAATTACTGAAGATTAGTAAAAATGATAAGTAGTTCAATGTTTACTTTTTAAAATGGTAACAATGATCTATATCATCAGTGGTATTGAAAAAGAAACTACTGAAGAAATGATACACTTAGCAGACCTTTGTTTAAACATATTTTAACACAGTGATTCGGTTTGAGTAGAATAATTCACTCAAATTTATAAAAATAAAATGGATGAAATAGGGGCGCATGTTTACCGCCAAGAAGTAGGTCGATGTGACATAAACGTTACCGTGTTTATATTCATCACGTGGAATGGTTGCGTCAGTATGCATGCCGTTCGTAAAAATAGTTATTTACATATTTTAGCACTTTTTCTCGGCAGACTTGACATCAATATTGCCGTTTTAATGAAAATGAACGTGTTATTTTGAACGCTTGTTTCCCTTATATAACATTTTAATAGTCGGAACTTTAAAAAATGAAGTACATTTGTACTCGTTGTTGATAAGGTATTTGCATGTAGTGTTTCATTAGAAGTTCTGTAGAAAGAAAAACTCGTTAAACGATCTATTAGAGTGACTTTCTTTAGTTCGTTTAACAAGAAAAGTACGGCAATAATTTTTCGTACAACTTAAAGACACTAATGGGATATTTTATGAATCTTGTCAATTTAAATTGGTTGTTGCTGTTTCTGAAATAAAACGTTTATTCGGTCAGTATGTCATTTCGAACCGTAATTGTAGTATACTGCAGACATTCAGCTAACGTTTTCAAAATGAAAGACCCTTTTTCGTGAATATGGCCTGGCCGCCTAAAATTAAGATCACATTTTACTTTAGCCGATGTTGAAAGCACAAAGCATAACACAAACGTTGACAACAAGACATCCAAATATATATCAAAATATGTTTATTGTTTTTGTAAAAAATATAATATCGTGCCGTGTCATGAGAAAACCAACATAGTGGCTTTGCGACCAGCATGGATCCAGACCAGCCTGCGCATCCGCGCTGTCTGGTCAGGATCCATGCTGTTCGCCAACAGTTTCTCTAATTGCAATAGGCTTTGAAAGCGAACAGCATGGATCCAAACCAGACTGCGCGGATGCGCACCCTGGTCTGGATCCATGCTGGTCACAAACCCACTATGTTGGTTTTCCCATGGCGCGACTCATATATTGATAGAACCTTATTCCTTTGTGAAAATGTCGAAATAAAGTTAATTTTCAATTTTGTAAAATATATTTTTTTTTTACGTTTTCGTTGATTTGTTCATTATATTTCGTTAACAGAGGCTCCGGTATCCTTTGTTTTATGAAGTACATGTACATGAATCACTTTAACTGTTCGTCAGTCTGTATGTTATTTCACTTGCGTTGTAGTACTGACAAAACATTCAGATGTGCTCGTTTCTTTTCCCTTTTAAAGTTCCATAAGGCTTTAAATTTTATGTTAAATACGGATAAAACAGCTGTCCAGATAGAAGTTATGAATAATTATATTGTTAGAAAATAGCTACTTTTAATACTGTCCATGAACGTTTACAGTTTATGTCATAAAGGGAGGTAATCAAAAACAATGGATTCAATAAAACTTTCTACTTTGCTCATTAATATTCAAACTTTTGACAAAATTTAGTGAAAACAATTGTGTTAACACGAAACTGATATATTTTATGTTGATAACGGAAAAAGTGGCAGCCACATTTAAACAAAGGCATTATGAGCCTTTAAATCTATTATATAATGATTTAGTATTGTAGAACTAATTTACATTATGTGTATATATGAAAATTTATAACAATTATTATTATTCAACTTTACAATATTACACGCTGTATTAGGCCAATTGTGAACATCATATGAAACAGATAGAGCTAATACAAAACATAACTGAGCCAATATGAGAAAAGCAGGGCCAATACGAGAAAACAGGGCCAATACAGAATTCAAGCATTTTGACTGGTTGAAAAGAGAGGGCCAATACGGAGAAGTAATTTCCGTTAGATTTTTAAATGACGCCATTTTGTTTTACATCAGAGTTATAGATTACATTTTTTCACATTTTTGGCAAAAACTCATCTAACATGTTCATTTAATAACCAAGTATGAATGAGCGGACTACGTCTTTATAGATTACAACAATACTTTCGCTTATTCGGATTTGTGTACAAACAAGTGTTTCCTCAATTTTCAAGGAAAATAATGAGAAAATATGCGAAAGTAAGATTAATTAAAAGGATGAGACTTATCTTTTACAGACATTTTGAAAGTATGGACTATTTGTGCAATGTTAGATAGCGATTCACATGCTGAAAAGTGAATGAATAAATTTGCGAACACGAGTGTCAGTTGTAAACTGCAAAGAATTTCGGATAAGAATTAAACGAGGCATGGGGGTGTATAATATGTGGTTGGTTGGTTGTATTATTAGCTTGATCAACACATACGTGTACAATTTTGTGTCTCATTGCCTGCAACCTGAAAGGAAATGACTTTTAAAGTAGTTTTTATCACATAAGATACTCACTAAAGAAAATAAATAGGAATTCCAAAAAAATAAGGAAAGTTCTAGTTACTCTTGATTATGTCGCATCAAAATTATCTCTCAAAATTATTCTCAAGTAGCTACATACAACTCATTCTGTTTTACTGGCTAAAATGATTATGACTAAACAACTTGTCAAGATTTTTCACCTAAACGTGCATAGCCGCCATAAGGTAACTCACAGAGTTCTTATGGTGTTACCCGCCAACAGTCGAAAGTTGAATAATAATATTATCATTAATCAGGCGATTTCATATCGGCCTAGTTATATGTCTTCGGGCAGTCGTATTGGTCCGGGGCCTAATACGACCACCCTGGACAAATAACAAGGCCAATATGAAATTGCTTGATTAATAACATTACAGTATGGAATAACTTATTGATATCATGTGTAATTATGGACAAATTGTATAATTAACTTACAGCATGCCACGTACTCAGTACGGAAATATATAATACTTTAGCATATTGTATAAGTAACTTACAACATGTGTACATACAGAAATACTAGTATATAATAGTCTAGGATTGCATAACTAAGTTACCACATTAAAATTATATATGAAATAAACAAAATATTTTACAACAATATACGAAAAACAGTTTAGTGTTGAATAACCAGTTTATATCGTGCGTAATTGCGGAAATATATTTAAACAGTATTGTATAACTAACTTACAACATGTGTGTATACGGATATATATAACAGTTTTGCATTGTGCAACTAATTCACATTATTGTAATTACGAATTTTAAAAAGATTTTATATAAAGACGAGGAAAACAAGGCTATACAAAATATATTGTAGTTCATTTAAAGTCATTCAGCCACGGTGACTTCTATGATAGAAACATTGTTTATGAATAATGAGCGTATACTATTGTTTTAATTGCTATAAAACACTATAATTTAGACACATATAAACCTTGGATAACATTATCAACTCCGAATACAAATCAAAATGCCAGTTACGAAGGATGTTCAGTTTATTTTCTGTCTTTTGTTGCCTTTGTTAACGAACTTCAGAAGTTGTTTAG